>NC_056701.1:28200999-28443378 GCF_018831695.1 Puntigrus tetrazona
AACAAAAACATTTGTAGTGAGGAATTAGCAACCTCAAATTAGTTAACAGATTTATTTTAACAGGCCAAACGATAAGGCTATCGAAGCCTGAACATGTTGGGACATGTCATGAAGCAGGCCCCTCACCTGCAGGTTGCATTGTTTGTTTGTTTGTTTCTAGTTAGCCTAGCCTTGTGTTTCCCTTGTCATAGATTCTTTGGTTTTGACCCTGCCTGTCTTTAATCTCTTTGATTGTTTGCTGACTGACCCAACCTCTGCCTGTTTTTTGGATTCTGTTGTTGCTTTGTTTGCTTTGTTGTTTGCTGTGTTTTGACGTCTGCCTGCTTTGACTATGCCTTCAGCCAATAAAAGCCTGCGAATGGATCCACACGCCTCACACCCCTCAATCGTTACAGTATCGACCATACACTGTACACATAATCTGTCAAACACAAAACATGTGTAACACCTGGTGCTATTGGTGCACTTTAGTTACTATTTGAAGAAACACTGTAATGGACCAGTCAATGTACTAGGTTCGCTACAGGAGGGCAAGAATCAGTTAAAGCACATTAATAAATAGACAGACCAGGAGAATGACTTTAAAGTGTCTTTTAGTTGAGTTTAATTAAATGAAAAATATGAAATGAAATGACAATAAAGAAAACAATAGAAATACACATCTAAAGAAATGATCTCTTTTCTCTTTGTTGGTTTTAGAAATTAAATTTGAGCTCCTTTGTGGTTATTTGACGAGTATTTTTACTGTGCTTTTATAGCACCTGTCTTTAATTAACCAATTGTTTATAATTAACTTCTATTTTGAATTTATTTTTAGTTTACCTCAATCTTATTGATTTAGATATAGTTTTTAACCTTTCCTAGCTTCTGTGGAGCTTTGCTTGTATTGATACTGGTTTGAATTAAAATCTCTGACCCAAAACAACAAAAACAACTACAATAGATCACTCAAGGAAAATAACAAATAAAGATTCAGTATATGAAAAGTTCACAGTCCATAAACTATGTAACCGTGGGAAAGGAACAAAAATAAAATATAACTGTCCTTAGAATCCAAACGATGAATCCACTGAATATGAGAGTATCCTTGTGCTTGTAGTGCAAAAAAGTTCAATAGTGCAATAGTCAGTGTGATGATCAGTTCTGAGGTAATGTGGTGGGAAATACCACTAGGAATGGATGAATTCCACTTGGAATAAGGGATAAGGCGTTGATCAAGTTGTCTCTCTCATGGTTCTCTAGTTGGGTGGCTCGCCATCTCAGGATCACAGTTCAACTCAGTCTCGGAAAAAAAACCTGACCTGTTTATGCAAACAGTGTCACAATATCACAGACTGTTAACATGACTGTTAAAACTCTGTATGTCCTTCAAATATATACTCAACTGGTTGAGAAAACCATTTGAACACTTTGGTCACTTAAACACAATAAACTAGTTACATAAATGATAATCGTCTGCTGGTTATCATTTTTAAGCCCTTTTGACATACAGTACAGAGTTACAATACATTATACATAACATATTAAACTTCTTTTAAGAGAGCTAAACATCATATTATTTTGAAACTCACCAAATCCGGGGGATTTCAACAATTAATCAACCGCATACGATCTCACATGTTTCACGATCACATATCATCGATCATTTGCGCTGTTTTTCCCGTAACGGTTTCAATCGCAATCAGGGATGCACGTGCTCTCTCTGCAACAGTGCGTCGCATATCAGTGACGTCATACTCAGCGCGCGTCTTAGGACAAGCGTTTTTGCTTCATTAATAATTATTTAAATTATTTTAAAGTTTCCGAAAACACAGCAACTTTGAATATATATATATATATATATATATATATATATATATATATATATATATATATATATATATATATATATATATATATATATATATATATATATATATATATATATATATATATATATATAAATATATGATTGCGTTTCAGCTTTTATATAATAAAAAATAATTATGAATTATATTTATTCTATTCATTATCATTCAATTTTTTTTTTAGTCAGCTCATTTCTGACATGGGTTACACATGCGTTCATGATGTTCATATATTATTGTAGCCCAGTTTGTGCTGAATACAGTATAATTTGGCCATAACTATGTTTTAAGATACTGAAAATACAAATATGTTACTAAAACCAACCATTCATCATACATTTTAAAGATGTATGCATACTTTATTGTTATTAGAAAATACATCACTCTCTTCTTTTTATAGAAGATGGTGGTAATCAAACTTCCATTATGTGTACATACTGTATAAAATAATTATTTACTATAATTTTAGATGACAGTTGTCGTTTTTGTCTTGTACCATGTGCTCTGTGTGCCCTACCATCTGTTCCTGTTAATTGCGCCATTGTCTTCACCTGTTTCTTGTTAATTTAATCAATTTCCTTGTGTATTTAAGTCCTGTGTCTTTGTATTCAGTTGGTCCGATTGCCAAGGTCCATATGTGTGGTTTATGGTCTGCCTGCCTGTTTTGCCCGTTTAAGAGGATTAAATCTGTTTATGTTTTTTACTTGTCGAGAGCTCCTTTACGCTAAACCACCACATGACAGTATGATCGGACCTTAAAAGTAAAGTGGCGTCTTTTCCTTTTTTACTTTTTTGTCATGAATTCCCTCTATGATGACTCAAATTTCCTCATGCTCCTCCAGGATCGTTCTCTAGAGGGCTATACGAAGGACTTCCTCGCCCTCGCGAACAACTCGCGCTACCCGGACAGCTTCCTGTGCTCACTTTACTTCCACAGACTCGACAACTCCATACGAGTGAAGCTGTCCGGGGACGGCCCTCGAGAGAGCCTCGCCGCGTACATCGAATGGGTGCTGTTGTTGTGCAATTTGCCGATGACTGTTCAGCCCATGGACAACGACACCAGCCCCACTCCAGATCCAGAGCCCAGCCCATCATCTCCCCGCGTCGCGGAGCCCAAGCCAGAGACCACAGATGGCGCAGTTTCAGAGTCTGGCACAACCACAGAGCCATCGCCAAAGAGAGTGACAGAGCTGTGGAGCGCCCCCAGACCTGAGCCGACTGCGACAGACCAGGTGTGTGAGCCGGCAACAGGGCTCTCCACGGTGGAGACAGCCGTTTTCAGTGAGAGCGCAGAGTGGAGCTCCGCCCACTGCACATCAGCTGAGGATGAGCTAATCGTATATCTGGGGCTGTTGGATCTGCGAGAAGAACTGGAGGATGTAGATCTGGACTTCGACTTGACACCACCCCTCTATCCTTAGTTCCTGAATCTGTCCAGCTGTCCTGTTTGCCTCGGGATTCCTCTCCTCCCCTCTAGCTCTGTAAGGATCTTCCTTCCCTCCGGCTTCACCTGTCCTTTGTCGCTCTGGCTCCGCAGTGTCCTTGTCTCCCGTCTCCGCGTCAGTCGCCGAAGCCTGCGGCGTCGTTTAGGTCCTCCAGCGCCTCCACGTCACCCTGGCTCTTCGGCTGTCTGCCTCCACCTCTGTTTAAGTTTTTTACTTGTCGAGTGCTCCTTTTACACTAAACCACCATATATTTTTCTGTGTCCACAGATCCTCCCCAGGGCTAATCAGTGTGGTAAAATGGAATGATTGCATGAGTCTCAGCGGTCCATAACACTGTATACGTGTATAGTTGGGTTGCAAACCCTTTCTAGAGGGAACATTTTCATCTTAGAAAAGTGCTATTATTTTTTAAAGCATAATTTTAAAATCTTTCAAAAGTCTATTTTACCGAAAATGTTTTAAATGTATGTCAACTTTTTCTCATTTCACAAATCTACACAAATGATTTACAAAAGAGGGTTAACGTGTTGTTTTTAATGTTCAGGTGTAATTGTTGCTTACCAAGAACACAAAGGCTTTATGTCAGTCAATTACTGTATGTATTTAACATGTCATCTTAATTGACTTACTAAAATATTGAATACATCAGGTTCTCATGTATCCTATTATCAGAATCAGAATCACTTTATTGCCAGGTATGTTTGCACATACGAGGAATTTGTTTTAGTGACAAAAACTCTACAGTGCAACACGATAACAAGACAAGACAGATATAAAGAGAATTATGTACAACATACAAAAAAATAAAATGTGCAACACAGCAAATATAAAAAAAATATAAAAAAATACAAATATATACTATAAACATTCAAGTGTAACAGGAATTATTTTTGTGCAGTGTTGTGTGCAAATCTGTATGTTAAATAAATAAGTGTCCTCAAGTGTTCATGACATGGACTGCCTGGGGGAAGAAACTGTTCCTGTGTCTGGCTGTCCTGGATGTGAGGGGTCCAGAGTGATTTTCTTAACCCTTTTTTTTAATGTGGATAGGTACAGTTCTTGGAGGGTTGTACCAATGATTCTCTCAGAAGTCCTGACTACCCTCTGTAGTCTTCTGAGGTCATAGTTGGTAGCTGAGCTGAACCAGACAGTTATGGAAGTGCAGAGGATGGATTGTATGATGGCCGAGTAGAACTGTTTCAGCACCTCCTGTGGCAGGTTGAACTTCCTCAGCTGACGAAGGAAGTACAACCTCTGCTGGGCCTTTTTAACAATGGAGTCGATGTGAGTGTCCCACTTCAGGTCCTGGGAGATTGTGGTGCCCAGGAACCTGAATGACTCCACTGTTGCCACAGTGCTATCCATGATGGTGAGTGGGGGGAGTGCAGGGGGGTTCCTCCTGAAGTCCACTATCATCTCCACTGTTTTGAGCGCGTTGAGCTCCAAGTTGTTCAGACTGCACCACTCAGCCAGCTCTTTGACCTCCTGTCTGTAAGCAGACTCGTCACCGTCCTGTATGAGGCTGATGACTGTGGTGTCGTCTGCAAACTTCAGGAGTTTGACAGAGGCGTCTTTAGAGGTGCAGTCATTGGTGTAGAGGGAGAAGAGCAGTGGGAGAGGACACAACCCTGAGGGGCTCCAGTGCTGGTTGTGCGGGTGCTGGATGAGAATTTTCCCAGCCTCACTACCTGCTGTCTGTCTGTCAGGAAGCTGCTGATCCACTGACAGACGGAGGTGGGCACCGAGAGCTGGGTTAGTTTGGGGTGGAGGAGATTTGGTATGATGGTGTTGAAGGCCGAACTGAAGTCCACAAACAGGATCCTCACATAAGTCCCTGGTCTGTCTAGGTGTTGCAGAACATAAAGCAGTCCCATATTGACTGCATCGTCCACTGACCTGTTTGCTCTGTACGCAAACTGCAGGGGGTCCAGTAGGGGTCCTGTAAAGTCCTTCAGATAACCCAGAACCAGTTTTTCAAATGATTTCATGACCACAGACGTTAGAGCCACGGGTCTGAAATCATTAAGTCCATTAATTTTGGGTTTCTTTGGGATGGGGATGATGGTGGAGCGTTTGAAGCATGAAGGTACTACACACAGCTCCAATGATCTTTTGAAGATCTGAGTGAAGATGGGGGCCAGTTGGTCAGCACAGGTTTTCAGACAGGCTGGAGTCACACCGTCTGGGCCTGGTGCCTTTCTTCTTTTCTTCTTCCTGAAGACCTGGCACACGTCATCTTCGCTGAGTTGAAGGGCAGGTGTGGGGGAGAGGGGGATTACAGGAGGTGAGAATGGTTCCTTTTCAAACCTGCAGTAGAACTCGTAATCATAATTTCCTTTTGACCCTGTCAAACTGGTAGGTGACACAATATAGAGTTCTCATTCTATGTGTGTATATAACTCTAGATTTAGTCATATTTTCAATCTATCGGATGGTTGTACACGAATTGTTTGTAAAACTTGTCTTTGTGAGCCGTGCGTAAGCAATTACAACGTATTGTGTGTTTTCCACTTCTGGTATTTTTCTTAGATGCGATGCAAACCCATTTGATGTTCCACACTTTTGTACAAACATAATCTTTCCATAGGAAATATGTGTAAATTGAATTGACTAAAAATCTCTAAACTACTTAATGTAGTTTCACACACTACTAGTGCGTCTGGCATTTGGAAAACAGAAAATGTTAGCACACAATGAGCACATAAGACAGTAACCCTTTATTGCGAATGTGTGCCATTTTTCCACTATATATTTTGATTCTGCATCATTTTCACTTTCTGATCGCAGCTAAACATACAGGAGTATTTTATAAAATTCTTAAAGTAATTTGCTCTTATTTTCCAAGTTCCAATGTAGGGGTCTAGGTGAAACGTCTCAACCAAAAACATATCCATCCTGTTTACGTTCATTCATCGTGTTTTATTTAATATTTTGCACGAGCATTGTGGTTTCCCCGTCTTCTTAAGTGTTCGCCTAATGCTTTAGATGCATCAGAATAAGAATCTTATTGTTTTAACAAACGTAGATGATACTTTCGGTTAAGACGTTTCAATCTAAAATGGTTTATTGCATTGATCTTATTTCATACATTTTTACCACCAAAGGGTTCAAAGGGAACCAAAACATACGGTATTGTTGTTATTGTCATAAAATCATAAATTACTGTAAGACGTTCACCATATCCCATTTACTACTAAGGCGCACAACACAGTCTTCCAACCCACCAACTCTTCCCTCCATCCACCGATATCTTCTTTCTTAATGAGCTAGATAACCAAGAACTGATAAACAAAATCAACTAAAATATTGACTAAAATATTTTTAAATATATATTAATATATCTGTAATTCCAGATCACAATGCAAGGCTCAAGCTCATATGTATTTTTTTCTGGTATTCAGTACACAGTTGACTTACAAAAACACTTTTTTTTATTGAAGTAATGAAGATTTCCATGGCAACCCAGACTGGTTGCTGGCCCCTACCTGTGAAAACATCCTGGCTCTCAAATACTGATCTGGACTGTTTCACCGCCTCTCTATCCTAATAATCCACGTCACACATTTTTATGTTAAATGTTTTAGAATATCTATTAGTGTAGCCTAATAACCCGTATGATCATGTGCAACCTGAAACAACAACAACAAATACTCTGAACAGCAAAAAATAACCTTTTACTGTAGCTGTGAAGACCAACTTCCCGGCAGCTGAAGAGTTGGACTTGAGGAAAGTAAATAAAGAGCATGTTATCACACTTAACATGCTTAATAACATAAAAAATATTAACTGTCAGTTTACTTGAAGAACAGTGAACTTAGGAAATGATTAATAATTGTTTTTTTTTTGTTTTTTTACCTCAAGTCCAACTCTACAGCTGCCAGGAAGTTGGTCTTCACAGCTTCTTCTAAATAAGAAAAACAAATAGCATGAGAAAATCTTTTTTTCACATAATTTTTAGTAGAATTACACTAAATGTGACAGGGAGTCGTTCTCTTTTGCTTGGACAAAAAGCAAGCCATGTTGTATATAAAAAAAAGAAAAGTGCTCTGATAAATGTTGTTTTATCCATCTAATGAAAACATTGCAGTCTTTTCAAATGCCTCGTTCTGGTGGATTTGGAAATTAGGGAATTTTTTTAAACCGTTTTAAAGGCTTTACCTGTTCAGCATCCTTCTGCCACTGTCTTTGAGCTTCCTTCCTTCTGTATTCTATTTGATTAAATTCAAAAATCAACACTGATCGCCACTGTCTTTCACATGCAATTTTAAGGTTGTTAAAATTAGAGACATTAGCCTTGATTTCGCCGGGTGAGCTAAAAGAAGCCTACGTATAGCCCGTCCAATGAAATGACAACTTTTGGTTGCTGTGAAGCACACTAGTTGAGGGTGTTTCTTCAAACAGTTTCTTTCCACCAGTCCGGTGGCTCGCCATCACCGTCAATAACTTCCTTTGCTCTGCAGAGAAGACCTTCTTAGCCGTCTGTTTCTCACCTGATGATCCTCCTCCTCTCTGATGGGTACAAGTGCCATCTTTTTTTCATTCTAGTATGCCACCATCCCGGCCTCGAGCTGTGGTTTGATTGCATCAAGTCGTGCCGCATCGATTTGGTCGCTCTTAAAGCGTGGGTCAAGGATTTTCAGTCTTCAACCCATCCCTGAGAGCTTCACGTATTTGACGGCTCATCATCAGCAAAAATCCTTTTGATGGCAGGAAGCTGTTCTAGGAGTCCACGGCGTATGTTGCTCCCCAACGAGTTGTAAAATCCTACAATAACAGCATCATTAGTAAACAACAGTATTACGTCTATCATTAATGTTGCGATCGTTTATTACGATTAAATAGTTTTTCATTTACAAGTATTATTTCTAATCTGACACAAGAAAAATGTTTTCTTATTTTTTACTAATATCGTGCCAAAAGATAAATATTAAGCAACTAAAATGTAATTTATGTAAACTTTGTTGAAATATGTTGAGGTAAATTTAGCTGTTCCTGCACCTTGTGGAACGCTTCCACCAGTGTTTCAATTTTTATATCCATTTATAACTCCTTTAATTATTCCCTAGTGTTTAACAAGTACGTGTATTGATGTCCCATGCGTGTAATCTGCTTGAAAGCCTTTTATCTGAGCCAGCATGTGTGTGCTGACTGCAGGTCTATTTAAGATCATGTGATGAAAAAGAGCTGCGTCGCTGTAACCCGATCAATTCTGATTGGTGCGAATACTAATGTACCGTTCTTTATAAGGGGCCTATGCAGCGGCAAAAGAATATAGTTAAGAAATTCAAGGAAACAAGACAGAACGGAGAAAACGTGTTTGGAAGTCAGCTCTCGAAGGTTTGCCTTTTTTATGTTTACATTATTCACATGCTATAATCAAAACCTGACCATACTATTTTGGTTCCTGTCGGGAAAGTTAAATTTGTCAGAGTATTTCCAGAACATAGCTACAGTAAAAGGTTCTTTTTTGCTGTTCGGAGTATTTGTTGTTGTTTCAGGTTGTACACGATCATACAGGTTTTTAGGCTACGCTAATAGATATTCTAAAACATTTAACGTGAAAATGTGTGACGTGAATTATTAATATGTTTTCACAGGTAGGGGCCAGCAACCAGTCTGGGTTGCCATGGAAATCTTCATTACTTCAATTAAAAAAAGAAAAAAAAAAGTCAAAATTGCATGAATTTTGACTTTGTTTATCAGTTCTTGGTTATCTAGCTCTTTAAGGAAGAAATTATCGTTGGATGGAGGGAGGAGTTGGTGGGTTTGTAGTCAAGTTTGAGTTGAATTTCAGTCTTGATGCGGTACTTGCTTTGCCCCCGTTTCATATTAGCTCTGGCTGTGCTGTAGACCTGTGCATCTCCAGATCTGAAGAAGGTCTTGTGCGCTTTAGTAGTAAATAAGATACGGCGATAAAGTGATTTATGGCTGTAATTTGTGATTTTATGACAATAACAACAATACCCTATGTTAACCCTTTGAACCAAAAATAGACATCTGGTGGTAAAAACGACGTGTGAAATTCCTGTTTGGTCATATGCTGTGTTGTATTACAAATTTATAAAAGGTTAAACACAGATTCCAATATAACAGTATATGCTGAATGTGTATTGTGATTAACATTCTAAGAGCAGGAAGCCCAAGCCCCGAGACAGTTATCTTTTGTCTTTCAGTTCTTGAACATCTGGTAGGTCAAGTGTGAATGCTAATCCTGAGGTACAACTGTGCCTTTTGTTTTAGTCTCTACAACACCTATGCATTTGAATGACACTTAGATGCTAAATAGATCAAGGATCGGGAAAGTTCCTTTTCTGGGCTAAGTTCCTGATCGCATTTGCATACTTTTGTTTTACTGGTCTCCACCTCTGTGTACTCCTCCCCTTCTGAAACATATATACTTCAACCTAACATGTTTCAGTTAGATTTTTTTCTTGGAGATTTCTTGAAGATTTTCTTGGAGATTGCTTGACGATTTTCTTAAAGATTTCTTGAAGACTTCTTGCAGATGACTACAGCAACAAAATAAAAAACGAACTCCTGCTTTACCAAGAATCTCCTGGTCTCTTCTTAAAAAGAAGCTACAAAAAAAGTTTCCAACAGCTGTTTGTACAAGTTTTGTACTGAAGTAGAATTGATGCAATAAACTATTTTAGATTGAAACGTCTTAACCAAAAGTATCATCTACGTTTGTTAAAACAATAAGATTCTTATTCTGATGCATCTAAAGCATTAGGTGAGCACTTAAGAAGACGGGGAAACCACAATGCTCGTGCAAAATATTAAATAAAACGATGAATGAACATAAACATGATGGATACGTTTTTGGTTGAGACGTTTCACCTAGACCCCTACATTGGAACTTGGAAAATAAGAGCTTTTTAAGAGAATTACTTTTAAATTTTACTTTTAATTTGAAATAATACTCCGGTATATTTAACTGCGAGCAGAAAGAGCTCTTCACCTGAAAATGATGCAGAATCAAAACATATCGTGGAAAAATGGCACACATTCACAATAAAGCAGAAAGGGTTACTGTCTTATGTGCTCATCGCGTGCTAACATTTTCCGTTTTTCCAAATGCCAGGTGCACTAGTAGTGTGTCAAACTACATTTAGTAGTAGTTTAGAGATTTTTAGTCAATTCAATTTACGTATAGATATTGCCTTTGGAAAGATTATGTTTGTACAAAAGTGTGGAGCATCATAGTTTCAAATGTGTTTGCATGAAAATGAAAATGTTCTCTCTGGAAAGGTTTGCAACCTAACTTTCACATATTCAGTGTTATGGACCGCTGAGACTCATGCAATCATTCCATTTTACCACACTGATTAGCCCTGGGGAGGATCTGTGGATTTTGATTGTCAACTTAAACAGAGAAAAATGTACAGTGTTTTTATATTGTCATCTAAAATTATAGGAAATGATTATTTTATACAGTATGTTACACATAATGAAAGTTTGATTACCACCATCTTCTATAAAAAGAAGAGAATGATGTATTCTATAATAACAGTAAACTTAAATAAATTGGATCTAAGTGCCATTTGCAATCCTATCAACATCTAACAACTCAACACTAGGATGAAAACTGTTAAGAGTCATTTTATACATTTCATTATTGTTTTATTCTTTATTATTTACATTTTCATTTATTTGAATTCATTATATAAAACGTCTTGGATTACGCTAGTGACCTGGCCCCTTCGGCCCCCGTGGTGACGGGACGTGACGTCTACATTCCCTTCTTCAGGGTACAAGGGTTACATAAATAACCAAGAACATTCCCTTTCAGTTGGTTCACTCAGAGTCCGAGTCCGATGACCGATGAATTGGGATCCCTACCAAAACACTGTGGACGCTGCCTCTTCCAGTGCCCTGTGGGAGCCCACAACACCCCTCAGTTTATGGCAACGGAGGTTTAATAAGCCAAAACTGGCCCTCTCAGTGCTTCTACCAGTTTGAGGTGAGAACACAGGAGGATACCGGTTCCACATGTAGACTATAGAATCTACTTAACGTGTTAGGGGTCGCCCAGCCCACAGCTCTACAAATATCTGTCAGTGAGGTGCCATGAGCCAACGCCCAGGACGATGCAACACGTCTCGTTGAGTGGGCCCGCAATCGGAGGGGGCAGGACACACCCTGTGCTCGGTAGGCCAGGGTAATGGCGTCCACTATCCAGTGAGCCATCCTCTGCTTGGAGACGGCATTCCCCTTCTGCCGTCCTCCATGACAGACAAAGAGCTGGTCCCCCTCAGGAACATGATGATCAGGTCATGTTTACCCACAGACCTACCATCTATGGCTGGCCTGGCCAACCCGCGGCTCTTTGACTAGTTTCATGCGGCTCTTCAGGAGCTGTCACATTACATGCGTCAAAAATGCTTGGCTGGCTCTGTCATTCACTACCTCTACAGCTAGATGGCACACTGACCATGTAAGCCTGTTTGAGTGACGTCAAACGAGCGACGAGAGAATCTTTGGTGTGATATCATTTGTGTTGTAAACAATTTCCATCAAGTTACCTCTCTGCTGCTGCTGTTTGCGGTGTCAAGTTATGCTGTGCGCTCTCGGGTGCTCAATGTAATGATTCAATATTTACATCAGTACACAACAAGCGATACTTTATACAAATAAATTATATATATATTGCAAACAATCGAATGACGTGTCAAATGCCTAGCTATTGCATTTATAATGACGCAATCGTAATAACGCAAGCTGAGGTAGAATAAACTGAATTACGTTATAACACTCTGAAACACATCTATAATGATAACAAATATTGTTACTTACGGAATTATCAACGCACAACAATACCACACAATAGAAAACAGACTTTAAAGAAATAAACAAACCCAGGAAACTCTGTATTACTCCGCTATTCTAGATGCTGCCGAACTCAAACTTCTTCTCACCTGCACTAGACAAGTCCAGACAAGTCCGGACAAGTTCAACTCGCGCATGCGTGAGAAAGGATTTTGCACAGCGGGTCTTCTCCTTGAGAAGAACACCACTCAACGAACAGGCTCTACTTCAAGGCACAGGCCTGTCTCTGCACTCTAGCCGAGAAAATGGTGTCAATTACCCCCTTGAGGTAGGTCACCTAGAGCCTCCGCATCCCCATCCAGGGACTAGACGTGGAGTTTCCAGAGGTCTGGACACAGGTGCCAGTGGTGCCTCTGCCTCTGAGTCAGAAGATCCTTCCTCAGAGGAATTGGCCAAGAAGGGGCTGTCACGAGGAGCACAAGTTCTGGTCACCAGGTCTTTGTGGGCCAGAAGGGTGCTACTAGCAGGACCTGCTCTCGTCCTCCCTGACTTTGCACAGTGTCTGTGCAAGAAGGCTCACTGGGGGGAATGCATACTTGCGAAGGCCCCGCGGCCAGCTGTGTGCCAGTGCGTCCACGCAGAGTGTTCCCTTAGTCAGGGAGAAAAACAACTGGCAATGGGAGGTTTCTGGAGAGGTAAACAGGTCTACTACCTGAGTGGGTATGAAATGCTCCCAAATCAGCTGAAACGTTTGGGGATGGTTTCCATTCTCCGGTAGTGCAGCTCATGCGACAACTCGTCGGCTGCCTGGTTGCAGACTCCCGGAATGCACTCTGCCTGGTGTGAAGTGACCTCAGAAACTTCCGATTCCATAGGAGGAGGTGGCGGGCTAGTTGCAACATACATCGGGAGTGTAGACCACCTTGTCAGTTGATTTGCCATTGCAGTTGAGGGCCCATCAAAACCCTGACATTGCATGTCAGTTGTACATCTCCCTCCAGTAGGTGGTGGAGGCATCCGTGAAAACCACGGCATACCTGGAGACCTGCTCCAGGGTGACTCTGGTCCGAATGAACGAGAGGTCTGTCCACAGGGTGAAGGTTCGGTGGCAGTCCGGTGTTATTTGAACCCGGTGAGTGACTCGATTGTGGAGCCAGTGTTGAAGCAGTGTCATATTTGCCATATCCCACGGAAGTCTCTGAAAGTATTTCAGTGAGACCGCCGTTCAAAACTGACTCGGCACGTTCCTGCGTGAGGACCGAATCCTGCTCCATCCCAAGAAAAGAGATCCTCTGCATTGGAATCCTCAGACCAACTCCGCGATGGTCATCTTCCTGCACTGGAAACATGACTCATCCATGAAAGCCACCTCAGCGTGCTTAAAGCCCAGGCACATGAGACAGCGATCTCGACCATCACCTGGCGCCAGGTAACGACCGCATCCAGAAACGCATGGGTGGAAGGGCATCTGTAGATGCGTCTTTAAAAAGACCCATGAGCTAGCTCTTTTTGCTCTTGATAGTGCTGAGGCAACAGGAGATGGCCACCTTGGATGGCCACACAAACAGGGGGAGTGCAGGCTGATTGTGACAACACACTCGACACAGGAAACAACCTCCAAACACTCTAAAAGATTTGTCTTGGGAGCAAAAAGGCTTCGAAGCAAAAAGCTGAATATGCATTGCACCCGCTACTCATTTATAATCGCGGTGTAATCAGCGGCAGCTGTATGTGATTAGTGCATATTTAAATACACTCGAAGTAGATTGGTCTCAAAGCGGGATCCCAATTCGTCATCCAACAAGACTGGAGTGACCAGCTGAAAGGGAACCTTGATTATTGTATTGCTGAAACATTTTTTCTAACCATCATATTAGATGTATGGGGTCATCACGCACCTATAACGATATGTTCTCATATTGAAATATCTTTTTCATTCTGTTGAGCATTTTTCTTTTTCTCACATTGCCCATACAGAAAGCAAGAGAGAGCAAGAGCTACAGAGAGAGCATGTCCAGTGGAAGGAGCCCCCGAAAGCAGCTGTCGTGCGGTCCACAGATGCTTCTGTGCAGTAGTTATATAAATTCAAATATTTTATAACCCTTCTATGGCTTTACAACTGGATAAACACCAGTACAAAAATTGTACAAACAACACATGACCAGACTGTAATTTCACGCATGACATTTTTACAGAGTGATCTGTTCCTGTCTGGTGAAGCTGTTGTGTTTATATGATCTAGTATGGATGTAGGAGGCACATGTTGCCTGAGCAACAAAAAGTGTAATGAAACCGGTTCATCTGTATGATAATTTGAATCTTTTAAGTGTGACATACATTATATATATAAGAGACAAGGTATGTTTGACTTCTTCTGTGTTGCAGGTTCAGGCATGATGAGCTGCATTCTTCCCAGGAGCGAAGCAAAAGGCACTGACATCTGTGCAACTAATGACTACTATTATGTAATCCGCTCTGATATCGGCTGCTATGTGAAGACAAGTGATATCAATAAAGGTGTGGATATCTCTATTTTCAGTCTGCACCCTGCCTGCAAAAATGGAGACCATTACATTGGTCTAAATGGCTGCTTTTACATCATCAAGGGCAATTCCTGCCGCAGAGTCACAAACCTGACAACAGACGACGAAGCTGTAGAATATAGCCTTCATCCCAGCTGCCAGGGTGGAGACCACTATTTCGCAGCCCATAAGTATTTTTACATTCTCTTTCAAGAGCAGGGTACTTTACGAGTAACAACTGACTTGCATCTTTACTCAGATGCTAATGAACTCAACCCGGATCCCAACTTCAAAGATGGCCTGTATTATTGGGGGCTGCAATTAAAAGCATTCCCCCCAGAATTATTGGCATTATTTTTAATACCATCACCATTACTAATAATACCATCAGCAATAACATTCTCAGTATTACAAAGCCTATCATTAGCCGGCTTCTTCTGCTTGTTCTCCCTCCTCAAGCCCGCCTCAGAGTGGGGAGTTGAGTTCTGCACCGGTCCTGATCTCACCAAAGACAAGCACACTCTCTATTCTGTTCATCCCGATGTGCTTAACTTCCTTCCTGGTGGGCTGTCTGTAACTAAAGGCCCAGCCACTGGCAGGTGGGAAAATATTAAAACCATAACTAATCACAGCAGTACACCAGTGACATGGCAAAAGAAGATCACTAAAATGGTTGGATACAATAAGGAGAAGATGACCCAGATCACTCACAACTGGAAGGTAGATTCATCACTCTCGGTTGGATCTGGAGAGCTTGCAAAGCTAATTGCGAAGTCGCAGCTCTCGCTTTCTCTAGAATATGGAGGTTCACATGTCAGCACTGAAACTGAAAGCTGGAATGAAGTGACTGAAGTGGAAGAAAATCTCACCATTCAGCTGAAGCCAAATGAGAGTTTATATGTGTGGCAGTACAAACTGGACCTTGGTCAAGAATCTGTGTTGTTCTGTCGTGATTTACATTTTACCAGTGAGCCAAACCCTCCAAACGAAGTTTCGCTGCCACCACGATAATATGCATGTAATGATCATGGATCTCTAAGGATAAGCAAGTGCTTTTCAGTTCAATACATTAAGTATATATATTCAAGTAATTATATATGTATCTGCATGTTCAGGTTGACCCTTTAGGTGCCTATTTTTGGACAAATTTTGACCTCAGGATATCAAAAGCTTGTGGCTTGAAAGGGCTTAAAAATGTTGGGTGTAAGGGTCCCCCTTTTCCTGCAGAACGGAATCCAGAGGCCCCGGTCAAAGGTCAATGCGTGTTCGGTCTTTCCTTTGCGTCATTGCATGGGCATGAATGAAAGTTTATGTGGGTGTAAATGTATTCAATTAGTTTACATATTATGACATCAGTGGGTATTTTTTTTAAATTCAGGAAATAGTAGATATTAAATTTATTTATTTTATTTTATTATTCTTCCAAATTATCAAAGAGAAAACCAACAATAAAACATGAGAGAATGCTAAGTTATTACTATATTGCGATATATAGCAATAAAACACACTTGAACAGTAGCCCAGTTTTAGATCAGTTATATCAGTAATATTCAGGAAATAGATATTGATGCTGTGCTCTTACTTGTACTGCTGGCCCACTACGACCATTCACTTGCTCTGCTATTTTCTAACATTTTGAATAGAAAATTGGGGAAAATAAGCATTTGTCTTGTTACAAATGAGTGGTTTATAAAGTAAAAAAGATTACACTTGAGTATTGCACTCGTTTATTGGATGTGTTTATTAAGAAAAGACACCATGCAGAGTATTTTATTTAAAAGTCATTTATTAAGAAAGATGCTAAGCATGACGTATGTATCAAGCATCTATTTAAATATATTAGCAGAAGTACGGCTAGTGTATTAGCAAGAGCACTGAAGAATAGGAGTGTTACCGATGAATGCTTTGTTGCAAGCAGAACAAACTAGGCAACTAAGAAGAAAAGTTGCAGAGAAGAATGCAAAAATTAAGGACTTTATATATTGAGCTTCTCAGAAATTTCCAAGTTGGATAACATCAGAAGTTGTCTATGCTGAAGCTAGTTCTGAGGAGCAGCTTTTCTGGTGCCTTGCCATTGATGCTTCTAAACAGCGGATTATGCACTTGTAAATGTATTTAACCCATATATATAATAAAACTACACCTTATTATAATTAAGATTTTGCTTTCTGTAACGAGGAGGTAGAAGCTGATATCAGAGATATCAATAAGTTCAGGGGAAAGCCAAAAGACAGTGGTCATAAACAAGCAAAATACTTTACATTGAACACCTGGAGGGCCTCTGGTTATAAAGCCCTAAAACAGGAAATGGCTGTAGAAGAAGCAGAGGAGTAAGCACAGCCAGTACTCAGACAAGGGCTCTCTGCTGGCTAGGCGTTAAACCTGCCTTAAGACTCTAGACTTGAGCAGAACAGAGCACGGAGAAGTCTTTTGAAATCTATTTTGTAAGTATGAATATTCCTATGCTCGCAGGATAGGACGGATTTGACTTACTTTTACCTAACCTAAATAAGGTAGAAGGTGTAGGAGATTTAGCACTGTAAAACAATGGTTATACCTGTTTGTTGCATTTATTTTGAATAAAACAAACAAAAAAACAACTAGTTTAAGAGTCTTTCCTGTGGTTCTCTCTAGTGGATAAAATTATCATCACAGTTCCTCCTCCAGTTGAAAAGCTGATAATATAGGCCCCTTTAATAACTGTTAAGATTAAGTTGATGTGGCAAATAAAAATGATATCACTGAATAAGAGACTAACACACAGCTGTCTTTAAAGATGGTTTATTTTCTTGCAAGAAACTAGTAAAAATTGACTTGCTTTCAAAATTAAGTGACTTTTTGCTTAAAACAAGATCTTATTTCAAACAGAAAACAAGATTATTTTGCCTATTGGCAGATTATTTTGCTTCTTTAGAGCAAAAAAACACTTTTACTGTTTTACTTTCTAGCTTTAAGATTTTTTAAAGATTTTTTATTATAACTGAATTCGTCTGCTGAATACGATGCTTCAAAGTAAAAGACATTTTTCATTTTTGGGTGAACTTTCCTTTAAGTGGAAGCATGCAATAGTCATTTCTGAATGACATTATTATCAACATTATTATTGTGTCAGTTATTATTGTTACTTAATATATTAAGTAATAGTTGATATATGTTGTGTAATAGTTTTGATACCTCTCAGAGCAGACTTTACGTCAGTTATGAACAGCCATACATTAAGAAAAAAGTTTATATATTAAATATATGCCTCTCCTGGAGCCACTTTAACGCTGCGTGGAGGGGTTTGAGTGCCTGAATGATCCTAGGAGCTACGCTTGATAGGGGCAATATATGCTCATAGTAAGATCTCCCATGACAAACAGGTTGCAACATCGCCCGGTATGGTGCAGCTGGGGCCCTACCCTGGAGCCAGGCCTGGGGTTGGGGCTTGCATGGGAGCGCCAGGCCTGGTTGGGCTCAGCCTGAAGGAGCGACGTGGGGCCAACCTCTCATGGGCCCACCACCTGCAGGAGGGACCGTAAGGGGGCTCTTAATGGTCTTTGTGGATTAACTGCCAGCCAAAAGCAGGGACCTCGGCGACCCAATCCTCGGGCACACAAAATCTGGCTCTAAGGACATGGAATGTCGCACGCTGTGGGGGAAGGAGTTAGTGTGGGAGTTTGAGAGGTACTGACTCACCTCCACACGCAGCTAGGACTTTGGAACCCATTTCCTCAAAAGGGGCTTGACTCTCCACTACTCTGGTGTTGCCCACGGTGAGAGGCAGGGGACTGGTGTGGGCTGGGAAATGAGTTTCCTACGCAGGGGTGGATAGGCGCTCCCTTAGGGATAGGGTGAGGAGCTCAGGCTCTCTGGAGGGGCTCGAGTAGACCCGCTGCTCCTCCACATCAAGAGAGGCCAGCTGAGGTGGCTCAGACATTTGTTCTGGATGCCTCCCAGACGCCTACCGAAGAAGATGTTCCAGGCATGTCCCACCAGGAGGAGGCCCCCGGGGAAGACCTAGGAAACGCTGGAGGGACTATGTGTTTCGGCTGGCCTGGGAGCGCCGGGAGCTGGAGGAAGTGTCTGGGAGAGGGGAAGTCTGGGCATTCCTGCTTAGACTGCTGCCCTGCGATGGAGGGATTTTAAATTTATATTTCTACATAAAACATTTATATGAATATAAATACAAAATATATTGCAATTAAATGAAACAATATAAAGCTGGAAGATATTGGTTGTATTTTAGATTGTGATAGACTAGATAGTTTTATTCTTTCAGGAAACACAATACTGTATAAAATATAATACTATAAAACACATTTATAAAATTTGGTCCAATGCGTTTATGCCATTTTGTACATCACTATTTAGAAAAACATAAAAAATTAAACATAATTGAACATTAATAAAACAATAATAAAAACAAGGGCTTATGGCGCATAGTAAAATAGGATTTTGGGTGTAATGCATGTAACATGACTCAAAATGATGCAAAAAAAGACCATTTTACTAGTTTTTTTTTTCGTTTTCTCAATAATAGGTTTAAAAAATATAAAACAAAAATTCCAAAAGCGTCTTGTTATATGTTTATTGTAATATTTGAAACCTACATAATGATATTTGTAAACAATTACACACATATACATATTTTGTAGTTCAAATGGTTTTATTCACAATGAAACGTTTCTTTAATTTTCTCCACTGTATGTGTATATGGTAAACATTTGAAATAAGTATGTAATATTTAAACGAAAATTCCCAAGAACGCCCAGAGCTTAAGAGGTTAATATACTACAAACACTTTTTTTAAATCCAGAATAGTTTCTATACTGTAATGAATAACATGTCAGTTGGCTCTGCATTGTTTCTATACTTTATTACTTGGAGATAACTTGAAAAACACACAAAACATATATATATATATATATATATATATATATATATATATATATATATATATATATATATATATATATATATATATATATATATATATATATATATATATATATATATATATATATATGGGTTGGACAACAAAACTGAAATGCCTGGTTTTAGACCACAATAGATTATTAGTATGGTGTAGGGACTCTTTTGCTGCCAATACAACCTCAGTTTGTCTTGGGAATGACAGATACAAATCCTGCACAGTGGTTAGAGGCATTTTGAGCCGTTCTTCTTGCAGAATACTGGCCAGGTCATGATGATGCTGGTTGAAGAAAGTGTTTGCTGACTCGCTCCTCCAAAACACCCAAAAGTGGCTCAATAATATATAGATCTGGTGAGTGTGCAGGCCATGGGAGATGTTCATTTTCATGTTCATTAAACTACTCTGTCACCTGTCATCTTGATGTGTGTATTGGTACAGTGTCATCCTGATACACGGCACCGCCTTCATCACTGATCCACCCCCATGCTTCACTCTGGGCATGCAACAGTCTGGGTGGTACATTTCCACACCGTAACTCTCCTGGATGTGGGAAAGACAGTGAAGGTCAGAGAACTCATCAGAGAACAAAACATGTTTCACATCGTCCACAGCCCAAGATTTTCACTGCTTGCAACACTAAAACTGACGTTTGGCAGTGGCACAAGTGGCCATTGGCTTTAGCATCCCATATCTTGACACCTGTGGAGCTCCTGAAAGTTTTGGTGGAAACAGGAGTGTTGAAGTGCACATTTAATTCTGCAGTGAGTTGGGCAGCTGTGGTTACATGTTGTTAATCATGCATGCATATCTGATAGCTGACTGTTTTTTCAGACTTTTATAGAGTGTGCAAGTATTCTGACAACTATACCAGAAGCATTAGATTTGATCTTCACATGAGGAGTACTGGATCCAGTCTCTCTACTAACTAGATCCTCTCAGAAGACTGATACGACAAATCTAGGTTCTAGGTTAAACCTAGGTAAACACTATGCGATTTTCTCTTATTTTCCTCCTGAACTCTTCTCTTAAGATTCTCAAGGTTTCCAACTCTTTCTTGTTTCCCAGTTTCCTTCACTCTCTCAATCATGAAGTCCAGATGTTGCATAGAGGACATGGATGTACATTTTAATGCTGTCTCCATTAATTTCTCCAAACACTGGTAACACTCTTCCACAAGCCTGATCTTCTCTGTCTTTATCTGCTGAATTTCATTCTCTAGTCTAATCAACAAACTTCTGTTCTCTCCACATTTTCTTTCATAATTATTCTTCATGTTTTCTTCTATTGTTTTGACCTTATGATGGACAACTTCATATATTTGATCATCTTTCACATGTTTAGTGAAGTGACACTTTCCAGGACAGACTGAACATGTTCCCCTCTTTGTCATCGCACTACACCAGGAGAGATTTCTTACCCACCAACATCCTGGATAGTGGCAGTTCTCCTGACAGACAGTGCAGCAGGTTGCCTGAGTGGTCAAGTGCCACCATTTTGACTCAATGGGGACTTTTTCTAGAGTGAATTCGTCCACTTCATATTCAAAGTTGTTCATGGTTCTTTTGTCTTCCTCTAATTTCTCCATTTCCATTTCTAAATGCTGTTGCTCTTGTTTGCTCATCTCTGCCAGTTTAATTTTGTCTTTTAAGTTGCTTATTTTACCATTTAGTTGTTTTCGGGCTCTAAGCACATCTTCAGTCATATTTACGGCTTTTGCTTTTATCCTATTCAGATAAGCAAAGAACCGCTCAAAATTATTGATTCCACTATCCCACGATGTTTTGTAACTCTCTCTGTCTTCCTCGCCGATGCAATCAGTCTGGCAGTTGTCAAAATTAAAATAAACAGGTTGACCATCTTTCTGTTTTGCACATGGAATTCTGGCTGCTTTGATAAAATTTAAGGTTTTTTTGGAGACAGTTTGATGAGAGTTTGTAATTAATATCACAATGTTGTTTTTAATATCCTTTTCAAATAAAGAGAAAGTTTCATCCATTATATACTGCTGTCTCTCATGAAGTCGAGCCTCTGAACCCTTCAACACAAGACACACTGCATGAATTTCTTGAATGCCATCTTCAGATTTGAACAACTGCTGTAAAGCCTTGGGAATGAGTTTGTCATTATCACGGCTCTGTGTGGAACCAAATCCAGGTGTGTCGATAACAGTGAGAGAGAATGGACTGTCCTGTACAAAAACCTCATAAACAGTTACTGCTGCTGTATGAGAATCAGTGTGGTGCTCAGGTATCTGCAGCCAAATCTTGTGTTCCCATCTGATACCCATGATGTAATTGATCATTGCATTGATGAGAGCAGTCTTTCCTGTTCCTGTTTCTCCAACCATTAATATGACCTTATTAGGTTTGTCATTGTTTTTTTCTCCCAGTCTCTTTTTCCTCAGTAATTCTTCTTCAGATATTTGTGTTAGGTTGAGTATAAATCTTGTTGTGGGTCCTTTTATTGATTTACAATTTATAAGAACTTTACTAAGCTCTGTTTTTATTTGGGTATCCATGTCTTCACTCCTATATAAAACAAGCAACAATAAACATTATTAAGCCTTTTTATAAAACACAACATTGTTTATTCACTTGTCCAACATATTTTCATTCCCAAAATCATCACATTTTAATGCTTGGTCAGGACCCTTTGGTGTCACTTTTTGATGGGTACTCTGTTGCTATAAGAAATTGCTATTTGGCATCAGTGTCTGGACACGAATTACATGATAATTTTATTGTCACAATTAAATTAAGTGTTGTGATATACATTTGCCATGTGATTTTCAATTTAAAGTTTGCAATAATTGTATTTAGGCAAGGCAAGGCAAGTTTATTTATATAGCACATTTCATATACAATGGTAATTCAAAGTGCTTTACAAAAGAGGAAATAAAATAATTACAAGATTTAAATAACAATAAAAGAAATTAAAATAAAATAAAAACACTGATTTAAGATAAATTGAATTTAAAGCAAAAAGAGATAAAACAGTTTAAAATAAAAGAAGCAAAGTAGCACAGTTCGGACGCAGCACAGTGCTCATTCTGTAAATGCACAACTAAACAGATGAGTTTTGAGTCTGGATTTAAAAGTGACTAATGTTTCAGCACATCTGATCTCTTCAGGAAGCTGGTTCCAGATGCGAGCAGCATAATAACTAAAAGCTGATTCTCCTTGTTTGGTGTGAACCTTTGGTATTTCTAACTGACTTGATCCTAGTGATCTGAGTGGTCTGTTAGGTGTATAAATAGTGATCATATCTGCAATGTATTTAGGTCCTAGTCCATTGAGTGATTTATAGATGAGTAAAAGTGCTTTAAAATCAATTCTAAATGTCACTGGAAGCCAGTGTAAAGACCTGAGGACTGGTGTGATGTGCTCTGATTTTCTGGTTCGAGTCAGGATCCTGGCAGCAGCGTTTTGGATGAGCTGCAGCTGTCTGATGGTCTTTTTGGGAAGGCCAGTGAGGAGACCATTACAATAGTCCACCCTGCTGGTGATGAAGGCATAGTTTCTCCAGGTCTTGCCTGGGCACAAAACATCTGATTCTTGCAATATTTTTTAGGTGGTAGTACGCTGATTTAGTCACTGCTTTGACATGACAGCTGAAACTAAGGTCGGTCTCTAGAATCACACCAAGATTCTTGACTTGCCTTTTGGTTGTTTGACCCCTTGAGTCAAGGTATGCATTCACCTTGTGAACTTCATCTTTATTTCCAAACGCAATGACCTCAGTTTTCTCCTTGTTTAACTGAAGAAAATTTTGGCACATCCAACTGTTGATTTCATCAATGCATTGGCAGAGTGAGTCAATGGGGCTGTAGTCATTTGGTGATAAGGCTAGGTAAATCTGTGTGTCGTCAGCATAGCTGTGATAGGCAATTTGATTCTTTCTCATTATTTGACTTAGTGGGAGCATATACAGGCTAAACAAGAGCGGTGCAAGAATTGAGCCTTGTGGGACTCTGCATGTCATGGACGACCACTTAGACTTATGTTCTCCTATACTCACATAATAACCCTTCCCCTCTAAATATGACCTGAACCAGTTTAGAGCCATTCCAGAAAGCCCGACCCAGTTTTCCAGTCTGTCTAGAAGAATGTTATGATCGACAGTGTCAAACGCAGCACTAAGATCTAGTAGTACCAGCACTGATATTTTACCAGAATCAGAGTTTAGGCGAATATCATTTATTATCTTAACTAACGCTGTCTCTGTGCTGTGGTGCGGTCTGAAACCAGATTGAAAATTATCCAGATAACCATTTGAGTTCAAGTAGCTGTTCAGCTGATTCAGAACTACCTTTTCAATGATCTTGCCTATGACCGGTCAAAGCAGGCAGGCAGGCGTCAAACAGGGCAAACAGGAGTATAAGAGCCAAGGCAATAACAAAATCCAAAAACAGGCGAAGGTCAGGTCAGGCAGCAAACAATTAGAATAACAGAAGACAGGCAGGGTCAAAACCAAGGAAACCAGAAACAGCAATCTAATAACAATCTAAAAAATGAAACAGGTGAACAATGCAACCCGCAGGTGAGTGGTCTGCTACTGAATTTATAGTCCTCAGACAGGAAGTAGCAGCAGAGGGAGTGATCGCAGATAACCCAGAGGTAAGAGCTCCCTCTGCTGGCTTGGTGACACATAGAAAGAGTGCATTGGAAACCCAGCTCTAGTCAGTTTTTTTCATATAAAAATAATATAACTAAAAGGAAAAATACATTTTCCATACCTCAAGTTTGTTACTATTATTTTTCAAACTCTTCAATCAATCAATCAATCATTTTTATTTATATAGCGCTTTTAACAACACAGGTTGCATCAAAGCAACCTTCTTGATGGCCTCTTAACCTTCTTCACCAGCACTTGTTTTGGGCACATGAAGCTTTTTCACTGAAATTAACCTAAATTGGTATATTATTTTTGATATCGAGCTCAAACTACAATTAGATGGATGTGATATAAACGTTACTCCGACAGTTAAAGACTTGGGTGTGATATTGGACAGCAACCTGTCCTTCGAACACCATATCACTCGTGTTACAAAATCTGCCTACTTTCATCTTAGAAATATTGCTAAACTCAGACACATGCTCTCTCTCTCAGATGCAGAAAAGCTAGTTCATGCGTTCATGACATCTAGACTGGATTACTGTAATGCGCTGCTCGCTGGTTGTCCAGCATCTTCAATAAACAAGCTTCAGTTAGTGCAGAACGCAGCCGCTCGAGTTCTTACCAGGACAAGAAAAAATGATCATATAACCCCAGTTTTATCCTCCCTGCACTGGCTGCCTGTTCATTTCCGAATTGATTATAATGTACTGTTACTGACCTACAAGGCTCTAAATGGTTTAGCCTCCATTTATCTGACCAGCCTTCTGTCTCGCTACAACCCGTCACGCTCTCTAAGATCTCAAAACTCAGGGCTCCTGGTAGTTCCTCGTATAGCAAAGTCTACTAAAGGTGGTCGAGCGTTTTCACATTTGGCACCTAAACTTTGGAATAACCTTCCTGCTAATGTTCGGGGATCAGACACACTCTCTCAGTTTAAGTCTAGGCTAAAGACATATCTTTTTAGCAAAGCATACTCGTAAAGATTAACATAAACCTATGCTACAGTACATCGTGATTCCCAATAGTATGAATGGCCGCTACGCTAATTATCCTTTTGTCTCCGCCTCGGGATGTACATCCCGAGGCATCTAGTTACCGAGCCTCTCCAGTGGACCCAGTGAGGAGATGACCTTCCTGCGATGACGTCGAGGAAAACTCAACCTTCTGTCTGGACTAATTCTATCTTGAACTTTCTGCATTGTAATTCATCCTGCTGTATTGTAATGCATCCTGCTGTGTAGTGATTTGCTTTTGTCTGTGGAATGATTTGCTTTTGTTACGTAATAATTTGCTTTTGTGAAGCTGCTTTGGAACAATAGCCATTGTAAAAAGCGCTATACAAATAAACTTGAAACTTGAAACTTGAAACAAGACATTTTTTGCTACTCTGGATTCAAGGCAACATTGTACCTAAAAAGTCTCTTATGTTTATGTTTATGTTTGTAGAGCATACTATATACATATAAACAAATATTTAGTATGAAAGACTTATCTCAGAGGGTTGGCACCATATACAGCAGACTTGATTCAACAGATTTAAAAAACGAAATTGAGAACAAGGCTTTGGAAAACGCACAGGATGACATTTCTTTTTTAGGATTTTCCAAAAATATCTCGACTGTAAAAAGTGATCAGTTGACTTAACTTAAAAATATTGAGGAAACCCATTGCCTTAAATTATTTTTACCATTTTTATTTACTTAATTTGAAGTTACCTTATCACTTTTTACGTTAAACAAAAAAATATTTAGTTGAGATTATGAAAATTCTAAAAGTAAAATTACCTGTTAGTACATCATAGTAAAACTTACTCCACTACAGGTTACCAATTCCAAAACAACAATAGTCGTAGAGTATCTGATTTTAATAGTACGTAAGTAGTTTACTTATACTTAATATTGTCTAGCCAAAGAGACACACCAGTGACGTTGCGGAGAAGGCAAAGACAAGATACAGGCAAAGACAAGAATCTTTGTGCAAGTATTTAATGAAAAAACTAGAATAAACAATAAGCCAAAATGAACAAAGGAAACAAATAGAACAATAATGGGAAAACAGACATTCATTTAATTCAATAACTCATAAAAACTAAAGAAACACCAGGGCCATATATAAGATAACAAGACACACTAAGCAAGGGTCTGGAAACTGATACTGCAGGAGACAGGAAGTGACTTAAAAACATCAGCACAAAAAGACTTGATTTGTGAGAAGAGCAATCATGTTCCTTTTCTAAAGCCAAAAAAAGCCTCTTCAGTATAATACATAAAGTAATGTAAAATTAACAAGTTGACGCCTTTTTGCACTGAATTCAACAATGAAATGCCTCCATCTAAAAATTGTGCAGTGCTTGTGGTTTGTAATTTCTCAGAATTTCAGACATGATTGCTTTTTGGGTTTTTTTAGGAAGCATGATGCATGAAAACAAAAAAAAAAGTACAATAAAAAATATATTTTGTTACAAAAGAATTATAATAAAAAAGTAATGAAGTTGATACTAAATCTAAAATATATGTAAATCTATACAGTTTCATAAGAATGTCCTAAATATAAAAGATACATTTTAAAATATGAATAGCAAATTATAGCTTTTTTTTTTTTTTTTTGTAACAATTATCCTATTACCTCTCTCATTCGGCATAAATCCAGATATTTCATTTATTTATGTAAATTATAAGCTCTGTACTTCAGTTGCGTTCTGGGGGTGACCCAGAGATGGCACCCTGTTGTTTCGTTGACTATTTATTTTGATAAAATACCAACTGCGCTGTTAAGTTAGTAATGCTGGAACATATTTCAAGAATGTATTTTATTAAACGTATAAATACTGCAGATTATATAGAATGTTTTATCAAAGAGGTTCAGTAGGAGCACAATTAGCACAATTAGCTAATCTGGCAATTACCGTTTTTTGGTATCCCTCCTTCACCCCAACTCTATTTCTCAAAGCACTCCTCTGGGACAGTACAATATGCTTAACATCTTTATTTGTACTACTGTCTATTCAAAATAAATGAAAAGAAACCAAGCATAGTATTTATTTTTTCCCCCTATTGTACCAAAATTGTACTGCACCATGAACCCTGTACGTAAGGAACCGGGGCATCTATGTATCGTGCGACCCCTTAATAAAAATTAAAAGTAAAAAAAAAGACTAATTCTTAACCATCACATCAGATATACATTATATAGTTTCTCTTTTTATTTATATAATCCCACGTTTTCTATCTGAGCTCTTATTTTGAGATCCTCAAGTTTCTGAACTCTTTCTTCTTTCCCAGTCTCCTTCACTCTCTCAATCATGAAGTCCAGATGTTGCATAGAGGACATGGATGTACATTTTAATGCAGTTTCCATTAATTTCTCAAAACACTGGTAACACTCTTCCACAAGTCTGATCTTCTCTGCCTCTATCTGCTTGAGTTCATTCTCAAGTCCTATAAACAGACTCTTGTTCTCTCCGACATCCTCTTCATATTTCCTTTTCAGATCCTCCTTTGTTCTTTTAACCTTTCTTCTTCGAATCTCATACATTTTGTCATCTTTCACATGTTTAGTGTGGTCACACTTGCCAGTGCAGACTGTACACTTTCCATCCGTCATCACACTACACCATGACAGATCTTTGACCCACCAGCATCCTGGAAAGTGGCAGTTCTCCTCACAGACAGTGCAGCGGGTCGCCTGTTTGCTCAGGTGCCACCACGATGACACTATCTGGACCTCTTGTTTGTATGGTTCATCGACTTCATATACAAAGTTATTCTCTAGTTCTCTGCTTTTTTTAATTTCCTCCAGAGCTAATTTTGTTTGCTCCAGCTCTTGTTTTCTGTAATCTGCAAACACAATTCTGTCTTTCAAATTGCTGACACAGGCATTCAGTTGTTTTCTTGTTCTAAGGACACCTTCTGTCATATTCAAGCTTTTTGGGTTTATCCCATTCAGATAATCAAAAAGCTTATCAAAATTTTTTATTCCACTGTTCCATGATGATTGGTAAATCTCTCTATCTTCCTCATCATAGTTTTCGCTCTGAGAGTTATTAAACTGAAAGTAAACAGGTTGATCTTTGTTCTTTGCACATGGAATTTTTGCTGTCTGTATTAATTTAAGTGTTTTTTTTGGAACAGTATCATGGGAGTTTGTGAAGAGTATAATTATGTTCTTTTCTATGTCCTTTCCAAATAATGACAAAATTTCATCCAAAATGTATGATTGTCTCTCATGGAGGCGAGTTTCTGATGCCTTCAACACAAGACACACTGCATGAATTTCATGAATGCCGTCTTCGGATCTGAACAACTGCTGTAAAGCTTCTGGAATAAGTTTGTCTTTACTAAGGCCATCCGTGTCGCCATAGCCAGGTGTATCAATAACAGCAAGAGAGAATGGACTGTCTTCTGCATAAACCTCGTAAACAGTCACTTCTGCTGTATGAGATTCAGGTTCATCTGATATCTCGACAACCTCCAGCCAAATCTTGTGTTCCCATCTGACACCCATGATGTAATTGACCATTGCATTGATGAGACTGCTCTTCCCGGTTCCTGTTTCTCCGACCAGCAATATAACTTTAGTTGGTTTTTTGTCATTTTTTCCCCCAATTCTCTCTTTCTTCAGTAATTTCCCTTTAGTTAAGACTGATGTTTTGAGTATATATTTAGTAGTGGGCGCTTTTATTGTTTTACTGTTTATGAGAACTTCGCTTAATCGTTCTTCCATTGGAGTGTCATAGTCTTCATTCCTGTATAAAAGATCCAGGCATAAAATTCTGTATCTTTTTAGATGATTACACTATTTTGCTTTCACAGCCATCTGAAAATTGGATGTATATATGACTAAAAGCTAAATAACTTGAAAATATTCTTATAGCCTGTATTTTAGGCATTGATTTTTTTAATTACAGTAGTTTTTCTCAATCGCTTTGTCACAGTCTAAAAACAGCCTTAATACCATCTAAATTGTAAGAACATATAAGAACATCAGAACCCCACTTCACATCTGCAAAATACATTCATGCTTACAATGATTTTTGACATTGGTCAAAATGTTTAAATTAAATTCCAAACATAAGTTTGAGAGAAGCTTGTTCATTAGGTAATGTCAATCTTTATTACAAGCCTATACAAGCAGTCATTGCGTCATCCCATTAACAATTACTCTGGCATCTGTCTCCACCCTGTCCCGTGAACAGTATCCTAACCCCACAAACTCCAGCACATGTCCTCTTAAGAAGAATGCTCCACAATGACCCTCCAGTTTCCCTTTCAGCGTGCTCTGCAAATTTGCAAAGGCACCTCCATTGAACCTGTTTCTCCCTCACTAGGTAGGTGTATGAGATATTTCAACTCCTACTTAATTTTCAGGTGAACAACTTTGCTTTAGAAAATCTCTCATTTTAAAAAATAGGGAAGCAGTCAGCTGACTGAAGATAAACTTCTGCACACCACTCCTAGTATTGGCCTTAGTCTCCACATGTCTTTCCACCATATCCTAGGCCAAGTTCCCATTGGTTAGATTTCCAATGTTTTTGTATCATTGTTGCAACATGACTGGAAGTCATAGCTTTAGACAAACAGCAACAAGGTCCATTCTGAACCACCTGGCTTTTGAATATTGTCCTGACTATCAATTCACAATGCAAATTTGATATTTCAGTAAATCATTCCAATTTTTCTAGAATCTTCAGTAAGCAGTGCCCTGCTATTAATTAATAACTCTCCTTTATTATCAAAAGCATCCAAACATCTCCACCCAGTCATCTCAATTACCATTCCTCAGCCACAGCTTGTCTGCTCTTAGCGCTTCAGCTAAGCACTGCAAGCCTTCCACCCAGCATGGAATTTCCTTTAAACAGCTGTATGCCCCCTCTTCCCCTTTACCTGAACTGTTACATCAGCACTGATTACTCCAACCATTCTCAAAGATCATCTCAGAGATATTGGACAGGTGAAATGTTTTCATGGGTGCCCAACCCTGCTCCTGGCAAACGACTGTTTTGCATAGTTCAGGTCTAACTGAAATCAACAGATGACAGTTGATCATCAGGAGTAGGGTTGGGCACCCCTGGTATAAGTAATACCTTTATACAGTACTGCTGTAAATTATGCTTTTGACAGTTGTGATATTCCTCCTTGTTAATATGTGGGATTGTGCTAAGAAAACTCCATCTATATATGCTTCGAAACATGGTGGGGTGATTTCATTACAATTTCACTTGCTTAAAATGCCACAATCTTTACCAATATGCAGACATTACAAACATTACAAGCCAGATATTATGCAATATACAGTGCACGCATGTCTGACAGATTTTGATTTTGAATGGATGCATATGATGGTTCATACACTGAAATAACGTTTAGAGGTTTTGAAGTGTTTGATAGGTATTATGCAACATGCAGACATATGCAATTTCCTTCGAATCTCATGTGAACAAGAAACCAATTGCTCCCTTTCAGTCGGTCACTCAGATGACAGACGAATTGGGATCTCGCTTCGAGACACCAATCTACTTCGAGTGTATCTAAGTGCATGAGGAGCTTACTAGGGTGTGTAAGGCACCTTTCACTGCCAGAAACCGCCCCAGTGGCTCCCCCTCCTTCACCACCCTTGACGGTGGCACATCCAGGTGGTATACGGTGATCTCCCCAGTGGAGTGGTCAGTTACAATGCAGCTGTGTCCCAATGCTGTTTCTACTTGGCGAGGTGATACTGTGATCCCCTCCCGGGCCTGTAGGTACTCATTGGCTCTGTTCGGCAGTGCCTATGCGGCCTATGGAGAAGCTGCATCTGCAGTACATGCTATGGCGCTGTTGCAGGTTCGTCAGGCCAAGGCACTGGGGGACCTGTACGGGGGTGGTCATGAACCGGAAGTTCTGAAAAAACTTAGTATCGCGATGAACCTCGCGCTACGAGCGATGAACGTCATGGCGCGGTCTCTGTGTCTCAACTACCTGAACGACTCATTCTAACTCAGTCCCGGGTTCAGTTGTGCAAACACAGGGACCTTGTGTTATGACACCTCAGCATGTTGGGTCTACAGGTCAAACAGGAAAAGAGCAAACTCTGTCTAACACAGAGGATCTCTTTTCTTGGGATGGAGCTGGATTTAGTCAAACAAACGGCACGCTTCACGCAGGAATGTGCAGAGTCGGTGTGGAACATTTATTAGGCTCATTTATACTCGCACTGTCTTGAGCCAATCTTCATTGGCTCGTTTAGATACACTCGAAGTAGATCGCAAACGAGATCCCAATTTGTCGGTCATCCGACGTGACGTCTCCATTCTCTTCTTCAGGGAACGAGGATTACATACGTAACCGAGACGTTCACAGATCTGAACTTGTTTTGAGAGAGAAAAAAAATTCCAGAACTGAGCCAAAGCGACTGAGAAAATCAGTGATGTCTACTATGCATCAATCGAACAACAACTTAATTGTTAAATAGTTTTTCTTAGATTATAAAAAAAAAATTTATGAGAAGAGAGACAAAAAAATATCAATTACATAATGCTTAACAGATTATTAATCTTTGTTTGTTGTGTAGACATCTACTATTGGGACATCGTAATCATTTATTACCTGTGTGTTAATGTTTTTGCAGTACCCAATCTAAAAGTATAAACTATTCAATTATTATTAATGATTAACATCTGTTAAAATCATTTGTGGACTTTCAAGATGTGCATGATCACATGAATTAATCTACACAATTTTAAAGATCTGAAACAATTGTAATGATGCAACTACCTTTCAGACAATGGCGCTGTGTCTGTCTTGGCTGTTTCCATGATGTCCTAAAGAGTCATAAAAACGAAAAAGTAAGTAACATAAACGTGCTTTTATGCTAACTTTATTTTTTCACAGCATGTCAGCAGATAAATAGATAAAAACTTACAACTCCTCCACCAGTCCAACCTGAATAGACTGACTAGAATATCAGGATATGCATTTACACCCATACGTTCTTTTAATCACGTGACTTATGAGAATACTAACAAAGGAAACCAGAAAGTGAAAGAGAACAAGATACAAAGACTAAACCAGAAACAAAATAGACTTGTTTCGACAGTGGCATAAAGGTCTAAACCATCTAAAAATGTTAAAATAAAAAAGCATGCCAACATATAAGCATTAATTAAAAGAGAATAATGTAAGTACCATATTACTGAAGATTTCTGAGCAACAACAACATCCAATAATAAAATGTGTTTTGTATAATTCTGCAAAGCACATAAAACATCATGTCTGAGTTATTATTGATTTGAGGAACGACGGTGGACACTTTTCAGTTTTTTTTCATTTACTTATTTACCTCAACTGATTTTTAAAAGTTCTCCAAACTCAAAAATCATAACATTTTGTGCAACAAGGCGTATGCTTTTAAAGCAGAACAACATAATTAAATTGTTACTTTTTTAAGCAAAAGCTGTATTGTTTTGACACAAATCATGGAGATGTGAATACAAAGAATATCCCAAAACAATGTTCCACATTTTCAAATGCATGTCATATTCGCAGACACCGCATCTGCTTGCTTCTGAACAAAGTTTTTAAAATGATTCACACAAAAAAAAACAGCACTATGAGTAAGACATGAAAACCTCAAACAAATAAACTGTGGAAAATTCTTTAAAAAGGCATGAATCGCTCACTACATAAGAAGTGTAATGTAAACTGGACAGAAATCCAATATTTCAGACACCCTATATTGTAAACATACTTTCCATTTTGTTCCTTTAATTTGATTTGAAATATGAAACATTCATTATGTTTTTTTATTTGTTATTTATTCATATTTTACAAAGATTCTTAAATCTTCTAAATAGCCTGTTTTCCTTTTCAGCTCGTCTCTTAAGGTCCTCAAGTTTCTGAACTCTTTCTTCTTTCCCAGTCTCCTTCACTCTCTCAATCATGAAGTCCAGATGTTGCATAGAGGACATGGATGTGCATTTTAATGCAGTTTCCATTAACTTCTCAAAACACTGGTAACACTCTTCCACAAGCCTGATCTTCTCTGCCTCTGTCTGCCTGAGTTCATTCTCTAGTCCAATAAACAGACTCTTTTTCTCTCCAACCTCCTTTTCATATTTCCTTTTCAGATCCTCCTTTGTTCTTTTAACCTTTCTTCTTCGAATCTCATACATTTTGTCATCTTTCACATGTTTAGTGTGGTCACACTTGCCAGTGCAGACTGTACACTTTCCATCCGTCATCACACTACACCATGACAGATCTTTGACCCACCAGCATCCTGGAAAGTGGCAGTTCTCCTCACAGACAGTGCAGCGGGTCGCCTGTTTGCTCAGGTGCCACCACGATGACACTATCTGGACCTCTTGTTTGTATGGTTCATCGACTTCATATACAAAGTTATTCTCTAGTTCTCTGCTTTTTTCAATTTCCTCCAGAGCTAATTTTGTTTGCTCCAGCTCTTGTTTTCTGTAATCTGCAAACACAATTCTGTCTTTCAAATTGCTGACACAGGCATCTAATTGTTTTCTGGCTCTAAGCACACTTTCTGTCATATTCAAGCTTTTTGGGTTTATCCTATTCAGATAATCAAAAAACTGCTTGAAGGTTTCAATTCCACGATCCCAGGATGATTTGTAACTCTTTCTGTCTTCCTCCCTGAAGTAGTCACTCTGACAGTTATCAAACGTAAAATAAATTTGTGCACTTTTAATTTTTGATTCTTTAATAAAATTAAAAACTTTTGGTGGGAGAGTTTTGTGAAGTTGGTGTGTGAAGACTAATAAGATATGATTTTCAATATCTTTGCCAAATAATGACATCATTTCATCTAAAACATATTGCTGTCTCTCATGGAGGCAAGTTTCTGATGCCTTCAACACAAGACACACTGCGTGAATTTCATGAATGCCATCTTCAGATCTGAACAACTGCTGTAACACTTTAGGAATGAACTTGTCTTTATCTTCATCTTCATCTGTTGCATTTCCAAATCCAGGTGTGTCGATTACAGTGAGAGAGAAAAGACTGTCCGGAGCAAAAACTTCATAAACAGTCACTGCTGCTGTTTGGTTTTCAGATTCCTCAGATACTTCCAGCCAAACTTTATGTTCCCATCTGATACCCATGATGTAATTGATCATTGCATTGATGAAAGCAGTCTTCCCTGTTCCTGTTTCCCCAACCACTAATATGACCATATTTTTGTTGTCATCATTTTTCTCTCCTAGTCTCACTTTCCTCAGTAATTTGTCTTCGGTCACAACTGTTGTGTTTAATATAAATTTCGTAGTGGGTCCTTCTTTTACTGACTTACTGTTCCTGAGAATTTTCCTCAGTTCATCTTTCAGTGGAGTAATCAACTCTTCATAGCTGAAAAAAACAATACATACTGTTATTAAAAATACAGGTATGTAATTATTTCCCAATAAATATACAGCACCAGTTTTTGTGTGTGTAGTAGACACATTAGATCATCAAAAAATATTTAAGTAATATTATAATAATATATTACGATAGTATACATTGTTTATATACATTATATATATATATATATATATATATATATATATATATATATATATATATATATATATATATATATATATATATATATATATATATATATATATGCAGTTTTAGTGGTGTATTAAAAAAGAAAAAACAATGATAGACTGAAATTATATTCCATACAGAAGTATCCCTACCTCTCAGAGTGAGAATCTGCCATGTTTTAAGTTAAAGTCCTGAAAGAGAAAAAAATCACATTACATAAATGTATTAAATGCAAGGGTTTAACACACCAGCTAACACAGGCAGGTGGTTTAAAAATATACAAAATGCACAAAATGTAAACCAACTGGCATTCAGATGCTGATCAACACTTCAGATTATCTGCCTTCAATGACTGACTTTTCAATTATTTGAGTTTTTCGACTTTTTTTTTTATAGCCTGAATATGTAAATGTACATCTTTGTCTTCACAGATGCTACTTAATAAATTACAAAATATGCATACTTACAGTAACCCTCTCCTCATATGGTAACCTACTCTCTTTCTTCAGTCAAACCTGAATACTTTTCAGACAACAGAATCAGGAACTGTATTTATACTCTGAAAATATCCACCTCCTGAAGATCATGTGATTTACAAAAAACTTTTGCGTTACATAAAATATATAATACGCTGTTGATACACAGAGTAACTTTTTCAACAGTTTTGCCTGTTGTCACCATCTCTTCTCAAGTATTTGATCATTTCAGACCTTCATAGGAAATATACAATTAATTCCTCACCTCAGGATGTCCATTCTATGGCAGAAACGGAAAAGCAAATAGAGAAAAAACTGTGCAGTTCTTGTTTATATGAGCAAAGAATGATAAAGATTATGAGATACATTATGTGTATACTAAATGCTAAAGACGTGTTTTTAATTTAGATTTTAATGGCGTGTGTCTGAACCTAAAACATTATCAGGAATAAAAAGACTGGAAGCTATGGCTACCAAACAAAAAGTATCTTAATTGAATTAAAGTGTACAAACAATAATTTGGCAGAAATTTTCATTCAATTTTCATTTAGCAGAAAAACATTGGTATTTTGCAAAAATCTCAAAAACCTTTAATAAATTGTCAAAACATGCAAAACAGATGGAAAATGAACTATTTTATTTGGTACGCAAAAGTCTTTACAAATGCCATAACAAATTTAAATTTTGCATTTCGGTTTTTTTTTTTTTTAAATACATCACACTTACATTTAAAATACTGTACTGATGAAGGACCTGGAATGTTTTCCTCAAAAATGTCTCCTTAGGTTACTTATGTAAGAAGGGATTTCAACCTTCCAGTTTGGCAGAACAATGAGGAAGCAAACCTTCTGAAGAAGATGCTGAAGGATACTCAACGAGGGTTCGTCATATGAGAAACTTACTGAAAAGTGGAGTCAGTTGCTCACAACCCTTGTAAGGGGAATGGCATAGCAAGCGTGACACCAGCCAGCTCTAGGCAATTGATGTGCCAAAGCAGACAGAGTCCTCTCAGGAGCCTCTGAAAATGACTACCAAAACGGCATCTTTAAAAAGACTCAAAACGACTGTGTTCCGCTGATTGTGTTGTAACGCCACTAGGAACAACTCCAGCTCTTCCTCTTCATTTGCAGCAGTGAGCTCTCGTGTAGCAGCATGCAGATGCTCAGCTCCAAAGCGAAAATATAATGAGTGATTACACCTGTCGCCTATTTATACCCATGTGATGGGGAGTGACTCAGGATAAGTTAACCTATTGCCCAATTTTATTGCCGTGTTCTCTTCATGGCTTCAAGTTAGCCCCCAGTCTGTTGTCACAACAAAGCTTGTACTGACTGACAGACACTGCATTAATACAATGCTTATGGGGAATGGCTACAGTGTCACGGCTCTGACAACAAACTAGTTGTTGTCCACAGGGCAGCTCTGTGGCATATGTGCTTGCACTGGACACATACAGTTTTGCTTCTGCCGACCGGGCTCCCTGAAGGGAGGACAGAAGGCCTGGAGTACTATGGCCTCCTTCCTCAAGAGAGTATCTACTCATAATCCAAACTGGATTTTGTAACCATTTTCTATAGTGAGCAGAACTCACTGAGACACATTTGGCAAAGTTTCCATGCTGTTAAATAGTCTACTAAGAGAGCCAGTTTCTTGAGAATGAACCGGCACACCAGTAGGTTGCAACCGAACTAGCACCTCTAGAGGGAGGTGACAATCCTCATAGTACAGCTCATCTCTTAGTGGGGAAAACCGCCAGAGTTATAGTTCATGGGCGTCTCCAGTGAGCATAACTTTCAGAGTTGCTGAGGTGGTTTCCCAAGGGCACCAGGGGAAGACGGGCACAATGTAATGCAGTGTCACACAGCTGGCCTCGGGGGTTACGTAAGTATGCCTTTCCCCAGTGAGCCTTCTCCCGCAGATCCTCTGCAAGGTCAAGGAGGACAAGGAACAGGTTCTGTTGGTTGTGCCATACAGGCCCCCCCGGAATGTAGGTTCCAGATCTTACAGTCCTCGCAACAGCCCTTCCCTGGTGCATACCAAATACGGTGAAGACATATTTGTGTTAATAACTGTTACATTTACACTACAATTTTCAAAACGATTGCTTTTGAAAATACACGTTCCATATGAAATATGAAGTTTACAGTTTTTAAAGATTTTCTGTGTTCCAACATTCAAATCTTTTAAACATCTTTTTTTTTTTGACCATAAACATAAATCATAAAATTAATGTATTGCTATTTTTTTTAATTGCTATTGCTTTTATGTTTTTGTTTAATGTTATTTAATTTGTACCAGGATACGTTGCTCTTTTAGGGGGTTGAATTAACTTAAAACAGAATGCATGTTTGGAAACGCATGTTGCAATATTTTTAGCCAGTTAAAAAAAAATATTTATTCTCATAAAACTTAAAACTAAACTTGAAAACCATGAAATTCATGACAATAGCCTGTGTACTGTATTATATTGAATAAGCACAATTCTAGGGCCTTTAAATTATCAATATTAATAAAACTTGTCATACACAATCTACATAATGCCTTCTTTCCTCTGATTGATATGTTTTAACAAAAATGTATTAGAGATGTATTATCCATGTATTTTTCACATTATGTATTAGTGTTTTGGTTGTATTAATAATTTAATGGCCCCAGTTTTTACATATTAAATATGATATGTCAGGCTAATATATATTTATAAACTTGCATTATACGTATTGTTTAACAGAATTTAATAAAGTTAGTTCAAGTTAAAAAAGAATACTTAATACATTTTCGTAACAAAATGTTAATGTCACGTTCGTGGTTTGACGCAGGAAGGAGCACTCGAGAAAAAAAATAAACTTAAACAGATTTAATTTTGAACGTGCAAAATAATATTAATTACAGGCAGGCAGACAGGACATAAACCAAGTAAGTAACCTCGACGATCGGACAACGTGAACTCAAAACACACAGGACTAAATACACAAGGAAATTGACTAAATTAACAGGGAGCAGGTGAAGACAATGATACAATTAACACGGAGGGAAGGCAGGGCACAGATAGCACATGGCACGAGACAAAAACAATAACAAAGAGTCCAGAGACGTGACAGTTAATCATCCTTTTTTTAATCAGTTTATTTATATCCCAGGGGCAAGGTATCCTAAATTTCAACGTAATTGTAATAAGCTAGTGTTGATAATAGCAGTTAATTTTACTGCTGAATACGCTTTTTAATTTTATAGGCCACCAACCCCTTGGTCCTCTTTAAAATTTTTATTCGATAATCCAGCTCTCAAATTCAACTGAATAGCCCTGATTTAGAAGTTCTCCTTGAGTGGACTGCGCGGCTTTAGGCTTTGGAAGTTGAAGATGCAAAGCTCAGATGCTGGAGAGATCTGGGAATCCTTTCGGTGGCCAATCGAGTTTGTGAATCAAATGCTTGCGTTTATTCGATTATTGACTTATGCTCTTCTGGGTAAACTGTTAGCAGTCTCAGATAACAAAAAGGTTCTGTGTTTAGTGTTGATTGAGTTCCCTGAGAGTTGAGCACCAAGAAGCAGTTCGGACACCAAGGCATCATCAGAAGGTCATTGATCAGTTTTATGACTCACAAACAGTTTAGGAGGAGGAAACTGGACAGCTTTTACAGCTTGTGTGTTTGTTCATTGAGGTCCCACAAACATCGCTTTACTCAAAAACATTGCCGTATGTCTTTTTAAATAAACACTAAAAAATGCACTGCTATCTACTAACGTCTAGCAGACATCTTTCAGATGTAACAACAGAGCAAACAACCTAAATAATACGTCTTGCAGATGTAAATGCTGACGTCAAATAGACGTCTCCTAAATATGGACGTGTTATCAGGGAATTGACCGCTATAGGTCCTTATTTACTCTAACAGGATAATACCTAAATGGCAGAACAACATGGCATCTGCCATTCCCTCCATCAGGGAACGAGGGTCACATATGTAATCGAGACGTTCCCTGTCTGTCAGCCATGTTGTGACAACAGACTGGGGTCCATATGGAAAACACCACAACCTGAACCCCATCACATCACTATTTGTATTGGCATCTGCCCTATCTTGCATCTATGTAATAAATTATTTTGATATTCTTGATTGGTTACATGCAGAGCACAATTTTAAAGTATGGGTCACCATACTCTGTTACAAGTCACCTTTCTGATTTTCTAGCTAAACTGTTAAAACCTACAAAGTCTTCTAAGTGAATGGTTAGAAAACTAGATTTATTACCCAAAAGTAACACAAGTTTTAGTCTCAGTATACCAACAGAAACTGTAGGAGAGTGAATGATCAGCACTTTTCAGTACCCACAACTGAAGTATCGGTTTCCATTGAAAACTGCGCAGGATGTTAAATTCACTGTGTTACAGACTGCATAGATCCTACATTACCCTTAAAATGTAATATTTTGGACTTAATTACATGTATTGTGCTCCAATTGGTGTTCTTAAGTTCTTGGTTTGAATTTTAGCTCTGTTTAATAGAGACTGCATGTAGACATGTGATGATTTGTGAGGTTTAGGATTAAAATCAGTGTTTGGTGTTTGTACAGCAATGTCAGTCATCTTTCATTAAATCTGATTTTAGGCAATACTCGTGGGTTAGGTTAGGTTTAAGTGTAGAGATATGGTCAAGACTAGAGTTTTCATTTTGGGATTAAAATGTTGTTCAAGAGTCAACAACATATGTTGACCCAGGAACACATCGAACTCAGGACTTGCATACATGAACAAAAGAGTGAAACTGAAAACTGATAGACTACAAAAACTAGGAGAGGAAATGATCAGCACTTTTCAGTACCCACAACCGAGGTGCCCTTGAGCAACAGAACTCCCTTTCTAGCTTGTACTTACACTTCCTCTATCTGTTTGCCTCTTTAACCTGGTTCAAGGTTGTGGCAAGGGGACATAACGTCTCCATTCCCTCCATCAGGGAACGAGGGTCACATAGGAAACTAGATTTATTACCCAAAAGTCAAACGTTTTAGTCTCAGTATACCGACAGGAACTGTAGGAGAGTGAATGATCAGCACTTTTCAGCACCCACAACTGAAGTATCAGCAACAGAACTCCCTTTCTAGTTTGCAATTACCCTTCCCCTGTCTGTTAGCCTCTTTAGGATGAATCGCTTTATATATTCCCCAAGTCGCATTGGATAAAAGCATCTGCAAAATGACTAAATTTAAATTTAACTGCACACTGCTACCTTGGTGCTACAAAAATGTCTGCCTACTGCTGTCTGTGTATTTCCATATTTGAACGTGTCATCTGTAAATTAGCTGTTTAATTTATATTTGGGGAATCAAATCTTAAGGATTCAAGTTGATTTGATTACACTGATTCGAAATTCATAGAATACACTTTATTAAATAATCCATCCAGCGTTTAGCAGAATTTTGTGTACCTTACCAATTCTGTTTTTTTTCCGTGATCAGCAAAATAAACAGACAATTAGTTTGTGTTCACAGCAGATCCCCTTTTCTGAGGATCCTAGGATCCTGTTCCAGCACACAGACAGCCTGTGGGTTGTAGGAACAACCGCAGCGAAGCACACGTTTCAGTCTGCCTGAGGGGGGGCCAGGCAGGCCCCACTTGGACCCCCGACTAAGACCAGCTACTACTGCATAGTGATGTGCTGCAAGAGCAACCACATACACTTTCAGAGTGGAGGGTCACAACCTACGGGGCAGATTCTCTTGCAAGAAAGAAAGCACTACTGCATTCGAGCATCTTTGGGGGTTCTCTCTGCGAAAATAAATCAGTGAACAGTCAAGCGGTGTTGAAAGTGATGCGTTTTCAGCTGTCGTTTGAAGATTGACAGGGATCCATCATTCCAGAATAGGGGTGGGGAAATGATGAATGAATAATAATGTTCTGGAGAGAGATTTCGAGCCTCTCTGTCATTTTATTATGAAGCGTTAATCGCTTTCAGATCTCAGACTTCTCAAGGGGATGTAGTTTTGTAACAGTGAATAGAAAAAGGCAGGTGCTGAGCATGTGGCTGGTATATATGCAAGTATAAGTGTCTTGAACGTTATGAGAGCTGCAATTGGGAGCCAGTGCTCTTTTGGGCTCATTAAAGACTAATTGTACTGCTGCATTCAGAACCATTTGTAGAGGTTTGATTGTGCTTGCAGGAAGTCCAGTCAGAAGAGTATTGTCCAGCCTAGAGATGACAAGGGCTTGGAAAAGAAGTTGCGCAGGATGCTCTGTAAGAAAGGGCCAGGAGTCTCATTATACTCATACTCAATATACATTGCGAATGCACAAAACAGGGCTAAAAAAATGCATACGCCACTTCCTGTTTAACAAACTTGACAGAAAAATTTGCGCACCTGCATGCAAACTCTGACCCATGCATACATACTTTTTTCCTGTAGTGATATGAATGAATAATAAAGTAAAACCATGATTTTAAGCTCTGTTTTCATGTCAGTGTACAGCACATATTTATACTAAATATTAAACTCTTGTTAATTACATAAAGTAATTACAGAGAAGTTAAATTTAGTGGAATGGCTAAAGAGAAAATAATTTTTTAGTTTGAACAATGATCAATGATATTAATCAATTACTTCGATATAATGGCACACTATTGGATTTGGTGGCCGAACTGTCCATTTTTTGGATTGAATAAGTTTAATGATAGCTAAAAGCTTACTGTTCAACTGCAGCTGCTTACATGGAGGTGTTGATGTTGTGTGAAGGCATCTCTAAAAAATCATGAAAAATACTGCCATTTGAAAGGTAAGTCTACAACTATCAATCTAGCTTTTGAGCACACCTGTTTGTCAAAGGTTACACCAAGATTTCTGACCAAAGTTGTGTGTGCTTGTAGTGGTAAGGCATTTGAGGTCAAATGAAGAAAGGAGTGAATGAAAATCTGAAGCATGAGGTTTGTCTAGATGAATGTTGAAGAGTTGGGGTGCCATCGTTATTTGTTCAGTGACTCCCAAACTACTGTATTTGATTAACAAATAATTTTTCTATATAGTGATTGGTTGATTTTATTAAAAGCTCACAAAACACTGCTTCAAACACTCCAAAAGCGGCACCTAGTGGCAAAAATTTAATTTGCATGTTTTTTTCAGACCAACGTGAAAAGATCAACAAGTGAGTGTGCAATATGCTAATGTTTACTTTTGACAGCACGAAACGGCTTAGGACTGGTTTTGAAAACGACTTGTTTTAATGATTCAGAGGTGACTTTCTTTTAAGGGACAGGAGTTTTTCATTCACTTAGAGTTGGTGTTACATGCTGCATGAAAGGAAATTTTCTAAATTTCTTAATGGTCCACTTTAAAGGTCCCGTATTGTTAAATTTCTAATTTCCTGTCTTTTTTCATGATAAATTAGGTTTAATTTAAATGCAACCTTCTTATAAGTTTCAAAACGGTAAGTCTACAGTACCGTTTTTTTTCATCTAATTTGAGGTTGTGTTACCTTGATTATGTAGCCAAATCTGCGTCATTTTAAAAGACCCTCGACTCAGTCCTCCCTTGGACATACCGGTAGTGTCGCTACATTTCATTTGTCTGCTCATGCGTCACTCAGAAAAGAACAGGCCAATCAGAAGAGAGGCTCAGTAATCAGACAGACCAAATTGACCTATTTGACAGAGCTCCTGAGAAAGGAGCTGTAAAAACAAAGTTCACAAACTGAATCATGTGTATTGTACGGTTTAAATCTGCTTCATGACTGCTTTGGCTCTACAATATTTCCCTCCATCTTTACTTGCAGTGAAAACTCTTCTAAAATTGTATTTTGAACAGTCTATGTTATTCAGAAGAAATGGGCAACTCAAAATCCAAATTTGGTGAGTCTCTCATTTAACAAAAATCAAATTTTAATTAGAACAACAGATAAAAAATATATAACTAATTAAAAAGTTATTTAAAAAATATAATAATGTTTTATTTGTCAGTTATGTATGATAAATCAGAAAAGTCATACATGTGCATAGATTAAATAAACAACTTTAAGAACTCATGACTAAAGAAGCTTCCTTTTAAGGTTTTCACCAAAACGTATCGATATGTATTGTAATAAGAGATGTACAAATAAAATCGAAAGTAATTTAAATGGCAGCATCCAAGTATCTAACCTTTGGATAAATTCCAGCGTGCATGCGGTTTCTGCTTGGTATTGAAGATTGAAGTTGTAGTATGTAGAGAAAAGAGCTGCAAGCCCAGACAGAAAAGATGATTGGATGCACTCACAAGTGATGTGCTCCTCAAGACTTCACCTGAAACTTTAAATAGAAAATCCCATTTCAACATTGACATAACATAAGAAGCTGAATAACATAGAAGGATGGGTCAAGGTCTGGGAGCTGTAAAGGACAGTCCGACATCTGCATTAGTGGGTTTGTTGGTGAAGAACTCTGTGATGGATCTGCCACACTCCTCCATGGCAAGCTCAAGTGCACACAGCACTTTTATATCATTTAGGAGTTCAAAATGACCATAAAGTCCATTGTAAGGCCATTGCTTTTTTTAAATCTTCAATGGCTGGTGCTGGTAGCATATTAATTTGTTGCCGTTGTTTGTTTGCAAAAGCTGGTTTATTTCTGCTCTTTCTGTCCCATTTATACCATCTCGGTGGTATATCTCCTCCATCCGCTGCCGTTTCTGCTCTACTGTTTCATCTGTCTCCTCTGGTGGGAGATCGGCCTGGAATCTGGTGCAGCCATAGGTGTCAGTAGGACCTCTTTTTATTCCATCACCAGATGAATGGTGCTGACAAAAGTTACCGTTGTGGTTTAAATTTTCAATTCGGTTCTTAATTTGAATCAAGAGTGAGTTATAGCCATTTCCTAATAGCTCACCATTGTCACGTAGATCAGCAAAACTCTGAGGATACTTGCATATGATGTTTCTACACACAGTGGCACACATTGGATTGAGCTCATACTTCCTAACCTCATCTGCCAAAACACTAATGGTGAAGGCCCCTTGCCATCAGTAACTGCTGAATGTCTGCAGGCACCTCAAAAGTCTCTGGCCATGTTTTTTTTTACAATGGAGGATGGGTCTTCTGAGCTGCTTGATTTAGGATTTGAGCGTTGGACCAGACTTGACTGACTGGAGCAAGGATGTTCTGAATCACTGCTGACTGCTGGGGTACACTGTAAAAAGAAATCCATAAAAATAAAGTAAATTTTTTATTCCAGATTTTTAGTTTACAGGTGTTTTCCGTCATTTTTAATGACACGTTGCATTGTGGGTGCAAGATCCTCTGGATTAGATTACCTCTGAGGTAAAATTTTAAGTTTAAGGTTTAGTTTTTGTTTTTTTTTAATCTTTAGTAACGCCAATAAGGTATTTAGGTGCTATCTTATTAGTTTGTTTAGACCCGTTTAGTTAACTTAATGTTACTGTTGTGCTTGTCCTCGTTCAATTATTTGATTCCATTTTTGATTTAATTGATATTTGTGGAGATAATTTAAATATATGTGACTGTGCCCTTATATTTTAGTTTTATTAGACAAATTTATTGTGTGTGCAAGAAACTTGAGGCGTGAGAAGCAAACACCATTAACAAACTGATTACTTCATCGGGACAAGGATTAACGCCCCTGAGGTAAAATATCTTTGCATTTAGTTTTGTTCTTTTCTTAATTTATACAACACAACTTGTTTTTATTAACGCTGCTATTGTATTTAAGGTGCTAATTATATCTTATTGGTTTGTTAAAGTTGTTTTATTTTTATTTTACAAGACTGGCACGTTTTAATAATGTTGTGGAAAATTTATAAAAATATAAGGCTGCCACTTCATCACACTAGTAATGTGTGTCAGGGATCAGAACAGTATGTCAGGTACTTTTTTTTCTTCTCTTGACTGGTCTTAATTTGGCCATTCAGTTGAAATTGTTTTTTCTTTTTTTTTTTTTAAATGAAGACTTCAGGGTATTCAACAAGAATACACAATGGATGTGCTGTCTAAAGATCTTGAACAATACAGAGATGTTAAGATGTCTTGGGGAAAGTGCATATGAGCAGAGTCCTATGCACAAGGTCTTAGATGCTAATGGCTGCTTAACTACACACTACAGACGGCTGCAGTATTATAAAACACACTATTTTGTTCAGCCCTTTGAAGTCACACTTGGTTACAATGATAAAGGCCAGAAGAGGCACTACCACTACCTTCCAGTACTGGAAAGCCTCAGTGTATTGCTAAAAGAGGGCAGTGCTGTAAGCATCTTCATGATGAGGATGGTACATTGTGTGATTTCAATGATGGCCGTGCCATTAGATCTAAAGCTATATTTGCATCAGACCAAGACTCTTTAAAAGTGATGCTTTTTCAAGACTCCTTTGAGATTGTCTACCACCTAGTCTACTTTAGCTGTCTACTTCACACTTGCAAACTTTCATCCACACAACCGTTCAACTGTGGATCAAATACATGATCTGTACTATGTTCAGAAAAAGACTGCAAATACTTTGGTTCCCACATGATTGGTGGGTTTACAGAAAATTTCAGCTCTGCTGAGTTTTTCTGTAGATACTGTCTAATGACAAGAGATGAATTCATCTCCAACCCTCTCACAGTTGTCACTCGGAGAGATCCTGCTGCTTATAAGAAGTCTGTGCAGCTCTTGGAAAGACACCCTGAAGTGACCGTGACCATGCACCATGGAATTAAAGGCGACAGTTTTTTTAACAAACTGTCTAACTTCCATGTCTGTCAGCCTGGATTGCCACCCTGCATTTGAGAGTCTCAGATTGCTTACATGAAAGTGCTGATCGAAGAATATGTTGAAAAGAGGCAACGGTTATTTTCATGTGTAAATCTCAGACCAAAACACCACTATCTACACCACTATGCTGACTTGACTTTACAGTTTGGTCCACTCATACATACTTGGACCATGAAAGTAAGTACAGCTATTTCAAAAAGTGCATCAGGTCAAGTAAAAACTTGACAAAGTCCTTAGCTTATAGACACCAATTGTTTCAGGCATATCAGGGTTGTGGCAGTTTCTTTAGCCCACAGGTTGACTACTTTTTATCCAGAGCTCTATGATTGAGGAATAAGAAAAGTAGTTACAGACTTTGGATTAGCATTAAGGTCCCGCTGTTCTCGTAGAATACCTCTAGACGAATTCTCGATCTCATAGGGTCTAACAGCCGGGGAGCAAGAAGACACACAGAGACGTATATTTCCTTTTCTCCAAAATGTATTCCAGAATACAATGATTTATATAGGCATTTTCAGAGGGGAGTTTTACCCCTCTAGCCAATGAAACAAAAGATGACATATGTTGTATCCATGCCAAAAGATATGTATTATATAAGATAAAGGAAATTATGAACATATAAGGAACACTTTTGGACACAGAAAAACACTCCTCGTCAAGTATCAAAACTGAGTGTGATTACATCTAACAAATGTCTTACAAAACGAAAAGATTTGTACTACAAAATTAGAACTTAGATTGAATGTAATATTAGAATCTTTGCAATTTCAATTCTTGAACTTAATTGGGAGGATCACTCAATTCTAAACCTTGTCTGCATTTCTTTCAGAGTTTTCCTGGGAATAAATCCTGGACAAGGGTCAAAAGCTGAGATGAAGGGGAAAAAAACATCAAATTCCTCCAACACTGCTGAAATTCTTGTATGAGCTGAACGACAAATCCATGGAAGGTGTAAGCTTTTAACAAACCTAGCTTGAACTGGATTGCTACTAGCATAAACCGGCACATGGAGAGAGTTAATAGAGCACACACATACAGATGGAACCCTGTGTCCCACCTCATGCATTTCAAAATGCTTGAAATGTATAAAATTAAATGTAAACTGTTTCCTCTATACTGTTGCATTGTTTTAATTTTGTCATTTACTCTTAAAAGCAATTAGTAAAATCACTTTTTAATAGTGTTCTATACATTTGGTATATGAATTTTACTCAATTTTAAAACCTACAGGCCTATTTTCATGTTCAATGTTTTTATTCCATTTATTTAACAATGGTTTTGACTTTGGTTCTCAACTATTCAGTGTAGAAGTTCGTTTTGACAGTGCAGCAGTAATATTACATACATGCATTATTGTCTTTTGCTGTTCAAAGAAAGAAAAAACATGCATACACAAGTAGTTTGTGCATGTTGTTAATTTTTTTGTGTGTGTGACCTGGTAATTTTCTGCCAGCAAATTCTCAGTTTATTTTACAGTGTAGTGGAACAGAGCATTAGAAAGTCCACAGTGACCACCACTGTCTCTAAAACAGGAAATACACAGGCAAAACAACAGGTGAGACTGAAAGTTTTAAATAATAATAAAATATTGGTCACTTAAAATATCCTTAAACAAAACATCAAGTGATTGAATTATCTGTAATTTACAGCTCACATGGTAAAATTAAGCGCAATGTGCATTTTTCCCACTAGTTCCCACAACATTACCATTTTTAAATGCTTCCAGAAGCTTCTGTGGCTGAATGGGTGTCAGAAGGTCTTCTTGTGTGACATATTTCAAGTCTTGTGCTATTACGATCTGGACTAGAATCTACACATCTATCAATGCTTCTTCAGTATCTTTGGAAATTGATGGCTGGGCTCTCAGGATGATGCTCCTTAGGTCATCATACAGAATACTCATCATTGTACATGAAGGAAAAGTATGGTGGACAACAATTACTTCCAGGTCACTGACTGAATACTGAGGTAGAGGTAATAATCAAGAAAGTGCTCTGATTAATACAGTGGTAACTGTTCTTGATTTTGTTCACACAGTGAACACCTACATCATGCACCAACAACTCCTTAACAACTGCTGAATTTTTTTAGGTAAGTAACTTCAAGCCCATCCTTATCCTTACTTATAACAACATGCATGTTTTTTCGGTTCTTGGTTCCTTTCACTGTTTTACTTGCTTCATGAACAATTAAGGCAGTTTCAGGTCCAAAATCACACTTTGCCACTGATTATCTGATGCCAGCAATGTAGTCACTTGAGTAAAGGCTGTTGTCAGAAGAAATGGCTGGTGCACAAATCAATGCCACAATTTTTCTTAGTAACACCAGTTGCCATTTCTCATTGTCTGCAGGAGATGTAATCTTCTTTCCGATCAACACTGGTAACAGTCTCAGTAAGCACCAGTTATGCACTGCATGACCACACAGTCTATCACTTCCTGGCCTCACAAGGTTTGTCATTTGCTTCTTTACCTAAATATCTGAACTGTTCAATTCTTCGATTAAGTATAAGTAAATGTTTTGTCAACAGTGACCAGATGGTTTATGCACAATGCAATGTCCAAGCAACAACTCCCTCAAACAAATCATGCCCAAGACATGGAGGCAACCCAGGCTGACACGCATTAAAATATTCAGGCTGTTGAATATAGTATCAAATTTGATGCCTCCACTATGAAAGGAATGTTCTTCAATGTTCTGAACATGCTCTTTGTATGACTCCGGAATCTGCTTGAAACACATCTTTTTCAATTTCACAGTATCGACAGAAGTACTTACTGCCACTGAAATTTTCAAGAAAAATTGTGTGAGCCCAGGTTGTCCATCAGGTAACATGCCATTGGTCTCAAGGTCTTCAAGGTCTTTGACCAAGTGTCCCATGACCACAAGCTGCATCTGGTCAGTATTTCACCGGTTGTGTGGCAATATATATGCAAGTGTTAGATACATGGCCAGTATTTTGTGTTTTATCTTTCCTGACCCTAGAGGATTCACTACTTCAAATGAATCTTGATAAAGTATCGAGCCTAAGAAGCCGTATGTATGATTCACAATGAAAAAGTACCTCAATTGTCTGTTTTATAGGGACATACTGTATAAAACACTCCTTGCCAGCTTCACTATGTCCAAGACAAATAGGCATAGGATCGACATAATTTAAACTGTTCTTAAACACAGTTTTCCTGCGTTGGTCTCTTTTAAATGTGTGGCTATTATATGCTTGTAAGAGATCATACGCTTCCAGGCTGTTCATTACATCATTAATGGAAGCCTCTGGAACACCAAGAGTAACCAACTTCTCGCTTAACTTGAAGAGTGTGACTGGTTGATATCATAAACTGACTGCATATCTTCAATTATAGTCTGAATTACAGAAGATGTAACTGATTACAGTAACTTTGCCTGTAAATTCAGATAAAACAGAGCAAGATTCTTCAAAAATAATGACTCATCAGTATTTTCTGGACTAACCTCCAAATGCTCAATGTTTCCAGCTACATCAAAAGGTTATATTGCTGTCAATATTTTGAGAGCTTTCAGCTTCAGTCATACATGATGTGAAAACAACGGATTTATTTAGATTTATTTTTATGTTTCCTTGACAGGTGAGAGGTAAATGTAGATATTACTGTAAATGATGTATCACATTAATGGGGCATGCCACTCTTCGTCCCTCTTTAATGTACACTTAATGTAAAACTAGAGATAGTGTGTCAAATTTGGCACTACACAATTCAACATTGCATGCAAGGTCTACTGCAGGGCATAAATGTGGTCCTAGCTCGACCACACACTCCTTGTGATGTCTGTAAAGATGTGATTTCAAATCTACTACTTTTTTAAACTTTCTGTTCAGGTTTGCTGTAGCAAAGTAGCAAGAATCCTTATGTGCTTCACATAGTCCACTGTAGTACTACATTGATGTCCACAGAACTGACATGGAAACATGCTGATAATTCAAATATCTCTGGCAAAAATATCTCCATCAAAATAAAATGACCATACAAATTCTATGCTGGCACAAAACCAACTACACCAAATCATAACAGTTCTATAAAATCCGCCTCAAAATAAAGATATGTACATATTAAGAACACTCTTACCCAAGTTTGCAGCCACAATCACAAAGAACTTTTTCAAGGGGTTTTTTGGTAACACTGGACGTTAACTGAACTACACGGCCACAGTCTAATTTCAGCGTGCAATGCAACCATGTTTTAAAAAATTACTTTGCAGAAGATTTCTCACTTTGCATGCACCCTTCAATCGAAAAAATATCATTCAGAAATCCAGCCGATAATAAGTATTACTTGGACTAACTACACAACCAATTTGAATTCAAAACAAGAACACTATTAATTTTTTTTTACCTCAGTACACATGTACACATTAAAATGTGCTTACCCAAAAAGAGCAAATAAAAAGAGCAAATAAAAGATCATTTAACTTCCAATACCCACACTATAGCTTACTTGCTGTAGCAAATGTAATGTATTTTATGTGTAATATCATGTAAAACCCACCTTTTAACAGTGTGAAGACGGATGAAAGTCGAGACGACTGCTGACTGAGTTTACAAAAATACTGCATAGTAACGTTTTACTAATACAGCAAAATTCTGTTATATCTTGTCTACGTCATTTAACAAAAAAAAAAAAAAACATTGTCCTGCTTTTGAATTTAACAAGATTATCCTGTTGAAATTCTGCCAAAAATTAACAGCAATTTCTAACGGTGTATAAAACATGGTGCAGGTAGTATTTATTATATTACTCATTTAAAAAAATTATTTGAGGAGCTGCACTGAATCTGATTGATAGTAGCATCGTCACAAAAGTCTACATCCCCATTCAACCATGCACTCCACCCATCAAGATCAAGGTTATTAATGATTCTCTCATTGGGGAGGGAATCACGCACCAAACTAGAGCTCTCATGCTCAATGTTGGTTTATTTAGTTGATTTTCAATTGTTTTTTTTTTTATGTTATTATTTCCTGGCAACCAACCATTCTAAATTGAAACTAATTATTGTATGGTTATCTGTATACCTTGAATTTTTTCTCGAGGAACCGTATCTGAAGCGCTGGCTAATGTTTAGCACGATAAAGACCAGAAGATAAACACTGAACAAATAGGAACTATTATACACAAAGTAAATGACATAATTAACAAGACACAGCTGAAGACAATAGGACAACAAACAGAAAGTGGGTCACAGAGCATGTGGGACATGAAAAACAACAACTAAAGAATCCAGGGGGGGTATTCCAGAAAGCAGGTTATGTGACATACCTGGGTATGTTTAAGGGTAAGTTCGTGGAGTTTGTAGTAAAATCTGTGATGCATATTTAATCATATTATTGATATCTATACATGTATTCATTATGCGCACACACACTTCATACTTCCATGGGTTTCCAAATGTAATTGGAAGCATTGATGGCACTCACATTCCTATTAAAGCTCCATCAATAAATGAGGGAGACTATGTTTATAGGAAATCTGTTCATAGTATCAATGTGCAGGTAACAACTCAACTTTTTTCCCTTCTTAAAATCATTAAAGTCATTACTTTTTCCACTACATAGGTAATATGTGAGGCAACCCAAATAATTACCAATGTCGAGGCAAAATGGCCTGATGTCTGTGCATGATGCCAGAATTTTCCGCGAGTCATCATTATGCCAGACATTTCAGCAGGGTATGTTTTACTTTATACAATTTTTTTTTCCTTTTTACTATATTTGTGTTGTACACTTCAATCATTACAGGACAGTACACATGGTTACTTGTTGGGGGACAGAGGATACCCTTGTCTGCCCTATTTAATGACACCCTGAACCTGAACCTGAGCCTGGACCACAGACACGCTTTAACCTGGCTCACAGCCGAACACGGGCCAAGGTGGAGATGACTATAGGGATCCTCAAATCTCGGTTTCAGTGTCTGCGTGGGCTCCGGGTTAGTCCAGAGAGGGCATGTGACATTATAGTGGCTTGTGTTGTGCTTCACAATATTACCACTAAAAGAGGAGAGAGCCACCCTCCTTGTATTGAGGACGATGGCCCAGAGGAACATCTACAGACTCTACAGGCCAACAGAGATGGAAGACTTTTGAGAGACAGGATCTGTCAAAATAACAGACAATATAATTAAAATATGGACACCTGGACACAAATTGTTACCCTGCTTAGATTGTGTGCTGAGGTTGAAGGACCCTCATCTGTGGGCAAACCCCTAGGTATGTTCTGTGAAAGGACAATGACAGTTTGTTACTTTAATGCAAAAAGGGGCAATACATTATAATGGTATGCATCATACCTCAGTGGATCTACCAGCATTGTCCACTTCTGTCACAGCAGATGTGGTCTCTTCATCGTCATCATCTTCATCCTACAGGAGAAATATTCAAGTATACATTTTCTGGCAACAAAAAAAAACAAAACCTAAAAGCAACTAAAGTTACCTGACAACAAATCACTTACAACTGTGACAGACTGTGTTCTTTCTGGAGAGTCCATCAGTGTCTATAAGAATAAACCCATAAAATTCTCAATATTATCAAAGAAAATAATACATGAAAACAGTAACATGTCAGTCTAAGATCACAGTATGCTATACATCATATGCAGTTAAATAAAATAAGCCTACATAAAACATTTATCTTGTTCAAAAAGCCTTTAAGTGACAGAGATGAAAACAAAAAATGAAAACAAATCATAGAGGTAAACTCACATTTCATCACTTGTGGTGCATGCTGTGTGTGATGAACTGCCCCTGGATGCTCTTTATTAAGAGACAGAGCCAGCTCCTCAGACGGGGCCTTCAGTCTTCTTTCTATTAGCTACATGACTGAATGAATACACTAAATCCTGTTATAATAATAGTTCAGTAACTGTGTGATCAAATATTACCTTTTTGCAGAATGTTTTTGTGTTTCATTTTGACTTGGCTTAAAGTTCTTGTGGCTCCAGAAGGATTACACCTTATTAAATAAGAAACATGCATTATTATTTTAAACTAAACAAATAAATGGCAGCAAAAGTAAATGCTTTCATAATGATATAACATAATCAAAAGGATGTATAAATCATACTTCATTATTTTGCATTATAATAAAACGGGAGCATTAAAAAAAATTTAATACACTCACGCATTTACTTTGTCGGTTATTTTTTGCCAAGACAACTCTCTTGCTTTAGCTGATGCAGCTGTATTGCTTCTTTCTAATATTATTGGCTTTAACTCCTCATAAGCGTGCATTAAAACCTCCAACTCCGCCTCTGTGAAATACACCGCTCTCTTTTTTTCGCTTTAAGTTTCCATGGTGACTCGTGAAATCGGCGCTCCATTGAAGATGTCTTTATAAATGCACCGTGCACACGCACTAACTCTGGGTAACCAGTTGGAGGTTGATTAAACTAACTCTTCTCAGGTGCTTTGGAACCATACTCATGGTATTTAGGGTCAATCAACCCAGAGGTTATGATTTATCAAATGGTAAGTTAACCAAGCTTTGTGGAATACCCCCCTGGTGTGGTCTATTTGTAAGTGTGGATTTGTAACCCTCTTTACATCCTCCTGCACCACACAGTGACCGAATTTTTTTTATTGATTTATTTAATTTTTTTTGCGACTAATAAATTTTAGTCTGTCTGAATATTAGGGGACAGCCCTAATTTCAACATACATGTGTGGAATAAAGCAAAATTCTCCCACGAGTCTACATGCTATAAAGAGTTTATCTATCTGTAACTTCAAGATAAGAGACACCAAAGTGAGGGCAGAACATACATATACAGTCATGACCAAAAATATTGGCACCCTTTGTTAAATATGATTAAAGAAAGCTGTGAAAATGAATCTGCATTGTTAATCCTTTTGATGTTTTATTTAAAGAAATCACAAAAATCTAACCCTTCATTGAATGATAAGAATTTGAAATGGGGGGAAATTATCATTATGATTTTTTTTCTCAAATACACGTTGGACACAATTATTGGCATCCCTAAAAATTCTTATGAGTAATATATATATATATAATATAAATAATTTTCTTTGATCATGTATTTACCAAGCGTTCTAATATTTTTTGACTAAGGCTGTATATATATATATATATATAAGTGTATTTATAAAAGTATATATATATATATATATATATATATATATATATATATATATATATATATATATATAAACCAGGCTGTTAATATCTGTCACTCATCTGTCAGTTAATAAATGAAAAACAGCAGATTTAGATTTTATTTTTTATTTTTTATTATGCGTACAATCACACTAAATACATTGAAACACAATACACATTAACACTAAACGATTACATATATTTCATTAAACAAATGAACATACAACATAAATGCTTTAAGCCATCTGGCCCCAGTTGTTGGTCTCTGATTTTGTTGGCCATGTGCTCCCTTTTTTCTGGAGGTGACCGGCTCACACTTGCATTGTCCTGTTAAAGTAACAGACAGAATGATGTAACATTAAGCAGATTTAATTATTATCTTTGAGAAAATCTAAAGATATATTGCTTCTACCATATTAAAATATAATACATATAGTTTTAAATAGTAAGGGCTGTAGTTCATACGTTCTTAAGTAAGTCTAAATAAAACTTCATGGTGAGCTGGGACGTGGGCTGTGGGTCTTGATGTTTCTGCCTCTTCAGTTTAGGCTTCTTTGTCACCTTGATGGTTTCTACACGCATTACTTTTTGAGGAGATGGCTCACACACATCTCTGCTGTCCAGCTGAAATAAAAGACATAACCATGTAATGCCAGGCAGTTTTAAAGAGTGCTTCTTGAATCCAAACATATATCTTTCTATCATTTGGAAATATAAAGTCATGAGATTTTAAATAAAAGACCTAGACATCGTTGTAGCTTATGTGAAGACAATGAAAAGAACTTACTGATGCCTTCTGCTGCCTCCACTGTCTCTGCTGCTGTCTCCACTGCTCCCTCCGCTTCTGCTTCTGCTGCTCTGTAAATCTTGGCTTGGCTCCCTGTCGGGGGGAGTTTCCCTGTAAAGCCCCAGAATATACAGGCAGCACTTTTGAAGTCCTGGAGGGCATAGGTAGTTCCTGGGTGGAAGAGGTGCTCAGCTGCTCAGCAAGCCTCCGTTTTCCTGCCTTTGTGGCTCTGGTGGGCACTGATGCTTCCTTTAGACACCCAGAAGCGAGTGGAGAACTGGCAAGCACTCCTTCTCCCTGTGAGGTCCCGGTATATACAGGGTTCCTGTCAGGTAAAGAAGCTACCTGTGGGCACCTGGAAGGAGAGGTCAGAGGCTTCTCCAGGAGCAGTTCCTTCCTCAGTCGCTCAGGTATTTTGAGCCTCTGCCTATCCGGGGTCTTTTGGGGCACGGGTGCTGCCTTTTCTGAAGAGGCTCTGGGTGACACCTGTAGCAGCTCCTGCCTCAGCCGCTCGGGTATCTTGAGCCTCTGCCTCTCCTGGGTCTTGTTGGGTACAGGTGTTCCTTTCTCAGAAGAGGCTTGGGGCTTCTGCTGCAGTTCCTGCCTCAGTGTCTTAGAGATCTGTGCAGGCTCTCTCTGTAGAGACCTTGTAGGCATCGATGGTCCCTGTGAGGACCGGGCAGGCACAGATGATCTCAGTTCATTAGCAGCCTTTAGAAGATGCTGCCTCAGATGCTCAGGGATCCTGAGTTTACCACGTTGCAGGGATCCAGTGGGCACTGGATGAACCCGGGGGGTGTCACCAGGCACAGGTGGTCTCTGAGGGGACTCGGCAATGTCTGGTACTACCTGAGTCTCCTTCTGCCTCACCTGCCTACTGGTCTTTACTGAGTTCCTACACTCAGCCTTCTCAGACCTACCAAGCACCGGTGGTCCCTGAGGTTTCTTCTGCCTCCAGTTGTTCCGTTGCTCCGTGGTCTTCAGCATTGCACCTGAGAAGCCTGAGCACAGAGACTCAGCCTTCTCTGATGCATTGTTAAAGACCAGGGATGAGGTGTGGTCCCTCTTCTTAGTACAGGCAGGCACAGGTGCTTCCTTTTGGGATCTGGGAGGCATTCGTGCACTCTGTGTCTTCTTCTGCCTCCGTGGTTCCTTGGTGTTCAGTGCTGCCTCTGAGAAGCCTGAGCGCGGGGACTCAACCTTCTCAGAGTCATCACTGAAGGCCAGGGAAGTGGGGCATGAAGTTTCCCCTGCCACTACTGTTCCCCACCAGTCAGGTGCGGTGAAGTTCCCATACTCAGGCTCCTGATCTATAGGAAGGGAGACCTCCGTTATGGCCCACCACTGCTTTGCGGCGAGGGCAGTGCTGAGCTCATCTGAGAGCTCAGATAATGGTGACTGCACTGCACTCTCAGGAATGGGGATAAATGACATTGTCGTGTTGATTTCTGATTCGGTGGTAAAAGATGAATGAAAAAAACTGCTGTTGTCTTTGTATCTGTAAAACACTGCAGCAGAAAGAGAAAGACAAGCGATGACATAGAATAGCAAACAATTAAGAGCCTGAAAGTTGGTGATGTTTTACATGCATAGTAAGGGTTTTCAGGTGGAGATTGTATAAATATTTTTTTATTGTAAGTGATAATTTTTTGAAGTATTAAAGCTTTCAGTATCAGTTGTCAGAATTAATCATAATAAAAAGATTCTGAAATAGACAAGATAACGTGTAAATGTCTAAAAAATATAGTCTGAATTTGGTTGGCACTGCAAGATTTGTTTCGTTGATTTACTACAAAATGTTTAGTTAAAGAGAGAGATAATACAAGAATTATAGGAAAATATAATCTATGAATAAAAACATAATTATTAACTGTAAATCAAAATGAATTGCTCAAATCAATCGTTGCTTTCTTTCATCATTATTAAATTTACTCATCAACCTCCAATTTCCACACGGACCTCCGTTGCATGCCTATTAGTTTTATCTCAAAAAGCACAAAGCAGATTTTTGAACAAATATTGTTATGGAAATATCAAACACAAGTTAAAATTCAGATGTAAAGAGCATACTCACTCGCCAAAACTCGCTACAAATTGAATGATGCATCTTCACTCATATTTATAGACTTCTCTCTGAACGTTCTATTGGAATGCAGCGATCATAATGACGTAATAACCGACCGATCTACTGGTCTAATTGGCTGAAAAGTATTTTAAAAAGACACAAATGAACATTAAAATTAAATTAAAAAAATATGTATAATTAAACATATCTAAACCAGCTACATTCATCGCTAAAGTAAGTATGCAAGCGCGTTTATGAGCGCAGAGCGCAGCGCGTTAAGTTGTCGTGTTAATATCATAAACTGCGCTGTAAATGTGGTGATTATCGGTCAAGGTTTTGGCTTTCAGGGAGATTTGTCTGCATGATGACCGCTCGAAAACCTCCTCCTGATGGCAGTTTGACGCCATTCTTCTCGTTTGATTTAATTACTGACTATTTGATACATTTTTTCGGCCTCATATTTACGAGAATGAAGATCGTAACGAATGGATGAAAGTGAGTTGGTCATAACACATCAGGTAAAATATAGGGTACTAATGTAACAGGTAGGATAAAATAGTTTAATTCTTTAATTACACTTTAATTCAAGTTTGCCATGGTAACGGTTATAAATAATATTTGGTTTGGTTCGATATTTTCACTATGTAACACAGGTGGCTCTTTTGTGTGTGTGAAAAAATAATGGTAAGTGCATCATTGATTGGACATTACAAAGTGAAAGCATCCATTCGACAGCAATTGATGGGGTGTGGTAAATAATTTGCGGGGAGTATCGCGAGAACTTCCTCACGTGACTCAGAGCCTGCTGGGGAAGTGTTGTGACATCGCGAGAGTTACTCCTACGAGTAAAAGCTTTTAATGAGAAACATCGCTGTGACACTCGTGATTATTTTCCCCTGCTTTTTCCAGGGCGTTACACTAACATCCCAGCATTGCACAAATCTAATTTGTCAAAGATAAATTCAGCAGCCTGCTGTATAAACAACTTCTTTAGAAATATTAATAAATAATCTTGCCTGTTTTTATATTTTTATTATTATTGTATTTACGTTAGAAATATTATATACTTTGGAAATGCGTGAAAATATATGATGTTCATTTATATATTTGAATATATATATAAATATATTTTCATATTTAAAGTTTTTGAACAGTAGCTCGCCAAAATACATAGTCCTTTCTGCTCCAGATCTCCTGATTGTTAGAGACTTGTAGCACACCTGTTCTTAATCACTCTCTGGGACCAACCTTATTTAAATGTCTGACAGCCTATTGTTCTTGTTCAGTCCTGATTTCTGTTGGAGTATGATTATTATATATAATAATAATCATCATCATCATCATTATCATTTTTTTTTTGATCAGAAAATCAGAATATTGGAATTTTTCCTGAAGGATCATGTGACTGGAGTAATGATGCCTGATTGATTGTTTGTTCCTAATTAACTGTTAAGTCTACACTGTAAAAAAAAAAAAAAACATGTAAAATTACAGTAAACTACTGGCAGCTACATTTGCCTGTACAATGCTGCAATTTTACAGTTTACCTACTGTAATTTGCTGCAACGGTTTATTACTGTAAAAAAAATATTACAGTATCATGCTGTAGAAAATATGCTGTACAGTATAATACTGCTCATTTGATCATTTACTGTTTTTTATCACATCTGCTGTAATCCAAAATCTTTATTACTGTTATTTTTTGAAAGATCAATGTGATTTTAATGTTGTAATGATTGCCTTGATTGATTGTCCCTTGTGTTCTGTGACCTGCTTTAGTTAATTGTCTTAGCGTACACCTGTCTTATTTATTAAGTATTTACGTTGTATATTTAAGTCCTGTAAAAGTTCTGTTCAGATCTCGCTCTATTTTAATGTTGTTTAGTTCATCTGCCTGCCTGCCGAGGTACTTATCCTGCTAGAAGCTTAAACTGATTTAATTGATATTTTACAAAAACAATTGGCTCAAAGCTAATGATCATTTTTTTACAAACAAAAGATCATTACACATTACACTTTTATTAAAATGTTTAAAGCAATTCTTAACATTCTTCTTCACCAGCGCTGGATTAAACAGAACAGAACATCCTGTTCCAGAATACAATGCAGTGACATCACAAACATAACATGGCTATGTAATCTATACTTACTTTGCAGATCTACCTGCAGAACTGTAACGTTATTTAACCTGACTAGATAAAGCCCCACTCAAAGTCCGTGAAGTTTTTGATGAGAGCGGCCACCTGAGGATTCACAGTTGCTGCTTTTCTTTCTGCACAAGCTTCCCTATCTTCTTGGACACTACTTTGGTTCTCTTTTGTTCCCCTTTTAGGGTTCACACCAATGAAGCGTCTAGAATGTAAAACCAGAGAAAAAAAAAAGATATTAGGTTACGTAATACCTTTGAACAAACTTAACAATATTCGGGCAGCTTCCTCTTGGTCCTGCAAATTGAAGACATAATAGGAAAAGACATCAATGCTGATCATCCAGCCTCCAAGTGTGACTTTGTCACCAGCAACTGAAAGAGACAACTTTAATGTTTAATGTCCTGAAACAGTATCAAATCTAGGTTGCACATTTCACAAAAAGGCTAAATGCAGTTTAATTTGTGTCTTTCCAATGGTTATCATAAAATATGCTGCTGCAAATTACTACAGTCCATGACATGGAATGACAAAAAAAATGACAACAAAACCCCTAAAAATATAAGAACAGTTCACTCAAAAATAAAAATTACTCCATAATGTAGTCACACCGAAGCCATCCTAAGTGTATACGACTTTCTTCTTTCAGACCAACACAGTTAAAGGTTTTTGAAACATTTAACCTGGCTCTTCCAAGCTTTTTCAATGCTGGTGGGTAGTGGCCATGAATTTGATATATCTGATATATCTGCAAGAACTGCATCAGAAAACAAACCCATGACATGATCAAGACACTAGAGCGTGTTGTCTTTAACCAACTCTCCTCCCATCTCTCACAAAACAATCTCCTGGACAGCAACCAATCAGGTTTCAAAAGCGGCCACTCCACAGAAACTGCACTTCTATCGGTCATTGAGGCACTGAGACGGTCAAGAACACAATCAAAATCTTCAGTGCTCATCCTGTTGGACCTGTCTGCTGCTTTTGACACGGTAAACCATAACATACTCCTATCAACCCTCAGGCAGATGGGTGTCTCTGGAGCAGCCCTTCGGTGGTTTGAGTCCTATCTCTCTGGTAGGTCTTTCAGGGTATCATAGAGGGGCGATGTCTCAGAGTCTCATCACCTCACTACTGGAGTGCCTCAGGGCTCAGTACTTGGGCCACTGCTTTTTTCCATCTACATGACATCACTGGGTTCTGTCATTCTGAAACATGGCTTCTCTTATCACTGCTACGCTGACGACACTCAACTCCATCTCTCCTTTCAACCAGACGATCCCACTGTTTCTGCACGTGTTTCTGCGTGCCTAAACGACATCTCAGTCTGGATGAAGGATCATCACCTGCAGTTAAACCTCACAAAAACAGAGCTCCTCGTTTTTTTCGGCCGATCCCAACATACAGCACAACCTCATCATTTCAGCTAGGCTCAGCTACTGTATCCTCGTCTAGGTCAGCTAGGAACCTTGGAGTGATCATTGACGACCAGCTAACTTTCACTGAGCACATTTCAAAAACTGCTCGATCTTGTAGGTTTGTGCTGTACAACATCAGGAAAATCAGACCGTACTTATCAGAACACGCTACACAGATCCTCGTCCAGGCACTAGTCCTGAGTAGACTGGATTACTGCAACGCCCTCCTTGCTGGCCTCCCAGCCTCTACAACCAGACCTCTTCAGATGGTCCAGAATGCAGCGGCAAGGGAGGTCTTCAACGAACCAAGGAGGGCCCACGTCACACCGCTCTTCATTAGTTTACACTGGCTTCCTATAGCTGCCCGCATCAAATTCAAATCCCTGATGCTGGCCTACAGGTCAATCACAGGCTCCGCTCCCTCGTACTTACACTCATTAATTGAATCATATGTTCCCTCCAGGTGCCTACGCTCTGCAAACGAAAGGCGTCTTGCAGTGCCTTCACAAAAAGGTGCAAAATCACTCTTGTGCACCTTCACCTGGTCTGTTCCTTGCTGGTGGAACGATCTGCCCGTTGCCACTAGGGCAGCAGAGTCACTAGCAATCTTCAAAAACCAAATCAAAACTCATCTTTTTCGTTTACACTTGACCCAACATTGATAGCACTTTCTTCTTCTCCTGCTCTTTCCTATCCTTTTCTTGTTTAAAATAAAAAAAAAATGCCTTGTGTTTGCGTTAGGAAAGACAAGTCCCCACTCAGAGCACTTATGCACTACTGCCCTTTTGCTGATATTAACTTGCTTCTATATGCCTACCTCATTTGTACGTCGCTTTGGATAAAAGCGTCTGCTAAATGACTAAATGTAAACGTAAATGATTCTTTTGAAGCAGAACATGTCAGGGCAGACAGAGCAGACCCAATTGCAGAAGAAAAATTTATTTGAACAAATAAAGGTCTTTGTACAATAGTCCAACAAAAGGGGTGAAACAGCTGGCAGTTAACTCCAGCCACAATCCCAGCTGCAGAGGAGGCACAGGATCTAACAAACACAGTTTGTTAGACCCAACCGGTGGGGCAGGAAAAGGTGGCCGGCCAAAGCGGTCACTGAGAAGCCTCCCACTGTAGCCACGTCCAGCATCCGCCCACTAGAGGACCGAGACAGGCACTGGCACCCGAAGGTCGTCGGGCGAGAGAAGAGAATCCTGAGCTGGGCAAAAAGTGAACTGGAGAGATGGGGGCAGAAGACGGGGGAAAACGAGAACTTAACAAAATAATAGAAAAAAAAAGCAAAAAAAAGCAATAACTAGACTGAGAACAGGACTGAACTGAGGACTGGACTGAGGACTGGACTGAGGACTGGACTGAGGACTGGACTGAGGACTGGACTGAGGACTGGACTGAGGACTGGACTGAGGACTGGACTGAGGACTGGACTGATCAAACTAGTCAACAAAAGTTCAGCATCAAAATGAACTAACATCAAACGACAGACTGATAAAGGACAGAAAACACAAGGAGATTAAGTAGGGAGGATAATTGACAGAAATGGGGTGCAGGAGTGTGAAACAATTAGGGTTAACAAGAGGGGAGGAGTTAACAGCAAAGCATATGGCGAGCTGTCAAAACAAAGGCCATGTGCTTCAGGACAACAAAACACAAGACAAACACAACAGGCCGCTGCCAACCCCTGACAGAACAATGGGTTTTATTTTTAAAATATTTAATTATAAACTCTAGTCAGTGACTTCCACTGTGTACACCCCATTTTTGGGTGAACTATTCCTGTAAACTCCATGCCTTGCATACGTGACACTTACCCAGCAGTTTCAGTCGTGGACTGGCAAGAAGGTCAGGAGTCCAGATGCCTTCATCTGCTGCGGTGGAAGATATATGTATATGTATGCAAATAAAGAATGAAATTGTGTGTACAATCATAGCACACACAAAGCAAATAATACTAAACATATAAAACTTACATCAGCTCTGAGTATTAGTCCTATTCCTGCCGTTTATTTGCCATGTTGGCTTGAGTGAGAAGATGAAGGCAGTGGGCTAAAGAGCAAAGACTTTCTGAAACATAGGACAATAAAATCAACAAGAATGAATGTAGACTTTTTTTATGTATGTAGACATTTGCAAATATGTTGCTGCAGGTCTTAAAACAAAAGTTGCAAGTTATAATTTTCTGCTCTCAAATGGATCGAAGTATTATGTAAACCATGTAGCCTTAACTTTAATTAACTTCTCAAAAAACCCTAAAACAATTTTTAAATATAGCCCAGTCCCTCAAAAATTCAAGAACCGTCACAAGTACATTTAATTTAATGTCGCAACATGTCAAGCCACCTATAACTTTAACGTTAGGCTATTGCTCTTTGCTGATTTGTTTGCCGTCCTATCAAGTAGACACAGAAGTAATAATAATAAAAAAAGTTGCTATTAGTAATGTGATTTGAACATATAAACAGAATAAAACAAATTTTGATCACTTACTTTGATAAACCAACGAGGATAAAAGAGCGTCCAGTTCATTCTGCTCACTTTACACCTAATAAAATGATGGCGATCTGATGTTAAAACTGATGCTAAAAGGTTTTCTTCCTGTGTGTGAGGACACTCAATGGCGTACGTGTGACTAGACCAAAAAATACTGCATCATCTTGTGAAACTGAACAATAGTTTGCATCACGTGACATGCTTCGCAATTTACAGTATTCAACTGTATAAATGAAGAACGGTAAATTGCTGTGCAAAATTTCGCCGTATTTTTACAGGTTTTTTTGTTACAGTGTACTCTCAAGTGACTCTCATTTGTGTGATAGCTAAACATTTTCTAAATAAACTATAAATAAGAAAATATTTTTTATCCTCACATTCTTTCTTGTAATTCATTAACCTCAGTCATTTACCTGACCTTGCTTTCTGAAGAAACTCAATCATGTACAAACATGTTGCTTACATATTATAGCCCAGTTTGTTCTGATTACAGTGTCCTTATATTTCATCCAGTCTTATAAACAACTGTACACTTCAATCGTTACAAGACAGTACACATGGTTACTTGCTGGGGGACAGAGGATACCCTTGTCTGCCCTATTTAATGACACCCTGAACCTGAACCTGAGCCTGGACCACAGACACGCTTTAACCTGGCTCACAGCCGAACACGGGCCAAGGTGGAGATGACTATAGGGATCCTCAAATCTCGGTTTCAGTGTCTGCGTGGGCTCCGGGTTAGTCCAGAGAGGGCATGCGACATTATAGTGGCTTGTGTTGTGCTTCACAATATTACCACTATAAGAGGAGAGAGCCATCCTCCTTGTATTGAGGACGATGGCCCAGAGGAACATCTACAGACTCTACAGGCCAACAGAGATGGAAGACTTTTGAGAGACAGGATCTGTCAAAATAACTTTTATTAGTTTTTTTGCACTGGTCTGCCAGGCAGTTTATTTCTTTTTTCCTGAAAAAAAGTAAAATTCAATAAAATGTTTTTGTTTTTTTATGTTGCTTTATACATACACACAGATATATACATATATACATACACCCAATACTTTTATCATGCAACAGATTGTTCTGACAGAATATTCAGACAAGTTCTCACCTTAAGGCGATGCTCCAGTAATTCAATTTCAAGTGCTGCTTTTTTAACGAGGAGCCTTTTCTCTTCCATTTGAAGCTGTATAAGGTCCATGTCACTTTTCCTTATTTGTTTTTGAAGATGGACCTTATATAGCTCCTTTGCTGGCAACTTGGAAAAAAAAAAATAAATTAGATTGTTTGTTCAGACAATATAATTAAAATATGGAAATATGGAAAAACGGACGAAGGTAGAGGGGGTGGACCAACCCTGCAGCGTTGCAGATGTCCGATACAGTAACACCTGCCAAATTGTAAACACCAGTACAAAGTAGTTCTTCTGGGGGTCTCAGGTTTGCTGTGCACAATGGCTGCTAGAGGATACAAGAAATGCTCGAGGATACAAGAAATCTTTTGCCGGATCGAGTGCAAAGTCTAGATAAGATATATCCTCTATTGGCTCAAAAGGGGTTCTGCCCAGAGCGTCTAGCACCACTGCCAGATCCCACGTGGTGACATGAGATTGTACTGGTGGTCTCAACCTCTGCGCACCACGGAGGAAGCGTATTACTAGGTGTGTCGCCCACAGTCACATAGTCATGCCATCGAATGATTGGGGCAAAAAAGTGTACAGACAGAGCCTCGGCCAGGTCTGTACCATAGCATTCAGTCCCAGATGGCGACCGGTCCACAGACAGTGGCCAGTCATGACTGCTCCCCAACCATCGAGGGATGTATCCATCACTAGCATCATGTGGCAACAAGGATCCCCAAACACTGGGTCCTGATTCAGAAACCAAGGTTTTTTCCATATATCTAAGGATCGCACACATCGTCAGGAGATCTTGATTATGCAAAGACGATTTCCCCGTTTGATCCCTGTCATTAACTAAGGATATATAACAAAGTATTGAGATGAAATTTTGTTAACAGAGGACAGAAAGTAGGGCAAACAGAGCAAATGGGTTGTGGAAAACAACAAGACAGTTCTAGTACCTGACAATGGCTTCATTCTTCAGTGCACGCTGGCTTTGAAAATGCAACCACATGTCTTTTTCACTGAACGTGCTGAGATAGCTTATGTCCTCTCTTTTCTTACAGGCCCCACACTGCAGTTTGCAGAGTTTATCTAGGAGCAAATGGGTCCCATGGTTCAACTATCCAGCTGTTTCTCGTCCATTTTAGAGAAGTTTTTGGCAGATCAGTGGGTGAATCGTTGGCTGCTGAGCAACTATATAATTTGCGTCCGGGCAATTTGTCTATAACTTAATATGCTTGTAAAAGCTCCTTTTGTCTTCCAGGACTTCATGCATGAGGTGCTCCGGGACTTCCTGCACATATTTGTCATTGTCTATATCGATGACATTCTAATTTACTTCTGGTGCCTGGCAGAACACCGCCTGCAGAAGTCCTAAATCATTGTGTGAACACCAGCTGTAATTCAAGGCAGACAAGTGTACCTTCCATTGACCTACCTTTCAGTTTCTCGAGTATAACATCGATCACTGTGGTGGAAAGCAATTTTTTTAGCACTGAAATATTAGCCATTATAAAAGAGACTATAAACTCGCACTTATATTAAAGGTCCAATAATTTGTTTTAGATCTGACTTCTTTGATTGCACATTTCGTTATTAACATAAATAAAAAAAATATATGGCTGGACGCTCTAAAGGAGCTCTAAAGATCTGCAGCCATCACGTTACAAAAGTTTCGAAGGCTGTGTTGTAAACGTTATTGACTCAACAGGAGATTGCTGTTATTTTTCAACATGCAAAAATTTTGGATCTCAGAAAAAACTTCGGATTCAGTGTGCAAAGATATTTACTGTAAAGTGAGCTGAAATTTCTTTAGTAGAATAATGCCTGATGCCTGATGCCTGACTTTTACTTTTTTACTTTCTGCTTTGTTTTTTCTTCCTTTCTTTAGGTCATTTTGGTAGTAAACCAATGGTTTTCTAAGGTTATCTAGCTATGCTCCAAAACAAAATCTGCATCTAGAAAATGTAAGCATTTAAAACTTTCAAATCAAACTTTCTGTCCAATCAAATGCTCTCTAGAATCTAAAGTCTCAAAAGGTTCATCGGGCATATTCATACATGCAGATATGAGCTCAATGACCTCATGACCAATCACTGTTAGATAAAGTACATAAAACAAAAATTGCACCCTAAAGAACTGTACATTTAAAAAATATTGCCGTCTTTGGGGGGTTGGATACTTTTGTTTGCTGCTATGGGTGGTGATTTCCGTGTGATTTAGAATTCAAATTGCCAAATTTAGTTTTTTGTAGATGTTGTCATGTCAGGTGTCGTCCTCTCAGTCCAGCAGTTCAATGATCTGAGGAACCTAATTGGTTATAAATGACAAGCCAATAAAACAGTAAAACTGAAAAATAAAACACTGGAAACTTGCACGGTTTCAACAAGTAGTTACAGAAATAAGTGTATTAAAACTTGTGCAAACCAGTCATCTGACATACAATCTAGCCATGGCCAAATAGAAATGTCTTGCTCAAATGTTTGGCTTGACATACATAGAACTGGTGACTAAGTGATCTTTATCAGTTGCTGCATACAGCGGACACACAAAATGGCTGAAGTACGGGCATATAAACGCCAGAAAATGTAACGCATAACACTCTATCACGTGTGACGTCTTTCCCAGTGACCCAGATTGATAAATATTACAAACCTTAAGTGCATCTTTGTCCCTTCATACACAAAGCCGAATCCTCCTTCAACCAGCTTATGACTTGTTTTATAATGCCTGCGAACATGGCTTATTAAAAGATAAGATATTGTGGTTAATATAAAAAGTATCTACCAGGATATGTGTAGGCCGTTGTCAGTGGGATAACTACCACACACCATTTCAAAGAAGAGTATCCCTTGTGACCACATGGCCATTAGATTTCCATTACTTCTGATGGACAGTACGCTCTTGTGCCTGCAGTAAAGACGGTTGACACACACATTTTGGTTAATTTTACATATAGGATGTTTCTGTGAGATAATTAATAAAATATCAAAACACTGAAAAGTTAACGAACTCCCCTGCACTCAGAGTCAATCAGTTTGACCTCCAGGGTGTTCTGGTCCACCAGCAGGGTCTCCGGTTTGAGATCTTCAATCCTGCAGATCATCTGGAGCATCATGAAGCTATTCAAGTCCGTGCAGGGCATGTGCAGCTCCATGACCATGATTCAGTGGTCTGTGTCGTCCTCCCAGTCCAGCAGTTTAATCATCTGAGGGATATGGGACCCTTGTTGGTTATGAATGACAGGCCAGTCTCCATGAGGAGGCTTTGGGATGACCACGACACAGCTGCTGCTCCAACTAAGCAAAATATAATTTGTTCCACCCAAGCAAAAGAATGAAAATGTACGGCTTCCTTTCAGCCATCCAACAAAAAAAAAAAATGATAAGGACTTGGCTTTAACTGAAGGACTTTTATTTTGGCGTGGCGTTGTGACGTCATTTGTTTGCGCCGCACTGCGACTGTAGAAAGAGGAAGGTTTGAGTTTTAAGCGTGTAAACCGTTTAAATCAAGACGTATTGAACGTGACATTAATATTTAAATTGACATTTTAACGGACGTTGTTTTGTGTGAGAAAAGCGCGCCCACGCGTGAATAACAGAAAGTGTTCGTCTTATTTCTCCCTCTGTATCGTGAATCGGTTCAGCTGCAAACCTAATAAAACTCACCTGTCTCCAAGTAACCGCTTGTTAACGTGACCCTGTGCTTCATAGTAAACACGAACTTGTTCACTAGCTAGTAGTGATGAGAGAAGAGATGCTTAAAGCGATTCACCTTCTGCTCAAAGTAAGAAAAGTACGTCCTGACGTTTTTACTAAAGTGTAATGAATATAATTTATATAGTAAATACACAAATAACGAACTTTCTGTATTTATGTTTCTTTCCGCTATTTTTTCCTATGGAGCGTCCGAGCACAGAGGAGAAGCTTGTGGTAAAGCAGCCGAGATCAGAATAATTCACTATTAAAGAGATGTCTTTTATTAAAGAGGAGAGGGAAGACGTGAGGATCGAAGAAGCATTCGGAGTCAAACATGAAGATGTTGAGACCCAAACAGGTTGGTTTGCATTCAAGCTGAACTCAATCATTTAACTCTTTAAACCTGTTTTAAACGATTAAAAAATGAAGCATACTGTTGTGGCCGAGGAGGTCCTTGCTGATAGGTCTCACCTCAGTCGAGGTGTTAATGGTCTAGAGAGCTGCTTATTCACTTCGCCCAACTACAATCCCTGTCTGACCTGGGGCTTAAAACCCACAACCTTCGGGTTACAGGTCTGACTCTCTATTCATTAGGCCACGACTGCCCCTAAATTTCGGACAGTGGAGTGACCATTAGACCACTGAATCCAGCTGTGTCCGCCGTCATATCGAAGTGCGTGTACCAGGGATGCTACGAAAATGTCGTTTGAAAATGGCATTTTCGGTTTTGGGCCGAAAACAAGAGAAGCGGCTGGACCTGTCATTCCACGGTTTGACGCTCCGTTCCGTATCCAGTGAATGAACGTGCATCTGCTCACATAGCAGAAGTGTGGCTTTAAAGGCTTGCGTTTTTATTTATTTATTTTTTAGCATCATTAAAATTGTTAAATTAAAAAATCTTATAGAGGTTTAGGCCTAGAATTTTCATTTTGGTGCATCCTTAACGTGGACATTATGATAATTGTTCTCTATAAAAACATTCCTTGTAACATGATCTGCAGTTTAGCTTAAAAAAAGTTATTGTTCACCTATAGAACTCCTCACTATCATTAAAACACAGAATACCACATAAAAAAATTATCAAACGCATCCACTATGTGTCTAAAGTTACTTGTAATTTCAGTACTTATCTCCATTAATGAGTGGAACATTTATTGTAAATGAATTGAAATGAAGAATGAAAATGGTTTACACTACTTCTCACTTCAAAAGAGTTTGAACGCATGATCTAGAACGTCTGTGCAGTGCCTACGTATTTATGCCAAGTTGCTTATGCTTATTACGCTGGGGTAAACTTGTATTTGTCTTTATTCACACTAGACCAGATGGTGCTGAAAGAGGAGAGTCAAGAACTCAATGGAAAACAGCACAAAGATCAGCATGAAGAATTTTGTGACTTAAAAACTGAAGAAGAACCTATTTGTTGCTCACAGAGCGAAAAGGCTCTGTCCAAAAAAAGAGCTCGAAAGAAAGCAACCGGAAGTATTTTCATCTGCTTTCACTGCGGAAAGAGATTTGATCAACAAGAAAACCTTAAAATCCACATGAGAATTCACACCGGAGAGAAGCCCTACACCTGCCAACACTGCGGAAAAGGTTTTATCAGCAAGGAAACCTTAAAGTCCACATAAGAACTCACACCGGAGAGAAGCCCTACGCCTGCCAACAGTGTGGGAAAAGTTTCAACAAGAAAGGAAACCTAACAGTCCACATGAGAATCCACACCGGAGAGAACCCTTTCACCTGCCAGCAGTGTGGAGTTAGTTTCAATCAGAAAGGAAGCCTCAAAATCCACACGAGAATTCACACGGGAGAGAGTCCTTTCACATGCCAAGAGTGTGGAAAATGCTTTATTGGAAAAGGAAACCTCAGAAGCCATGTAAGAGTTCACAACGGAGAGAAGCCTTACCCCTGCCCACAGTGTGGAAGGAGATTTACACACAAACCAACCCTGAATGTCCACATGAGAACTCACACTGGAGAGAAGCCGTTTGTGTGTGCTCAGTGTGGAAAGAGTTTCCGATATCATTTAAGCCTCAACAACCACGTGAAGACTCACTCCAGAGACAGCTGTTTGAGATGTCTGCAGTGTGGAGAGAGTTTCACAGACAGGAAGCAACTTAAGGACCATGTAATAACCCACACTGGAGAGAAACCTCACATATGCCTTCACTGTAGCAGAACCTTCAAAAACAAGGCGGCTCTTGAAAGCCACGTAAGAGTTCACACCGGGGAGAAGCCTTTCATCTGCCCTCAGTGTGGAAAGGGTTTCACGCTTAAAGGGAACCTTAACATTCACATTAGGATTCACACCGGAGAGAAGCGTTTCGCGTGTCTTCGGTGTGAGAAGAGTTTCATGTATAAAAGAGACCTGAGGCGTCATGTTCAAGCTCATTCTGCAGAGGACTTATAGTGTTTTTTTCAGTGCGGTAAAAGGTTTAGAAAAAGAAGCAATTTCTAAACTGTTTAAGTATTCACTTTGGAAGAAAATTCTGAATCAGAAAGAGATTGCGAGGGAATTTGCATGTGCGAACAAATAATATTTATTTGCTCAGTGCAATAAAAAACATTTAAAGTCCTGCAAAGGAGTGTATGCGTGTTTTTTCTATTAAACTCATTTCTGAACATAAAAATGGTCATTTTATTTTTTATCTGGAAAAGACGTCCTTCGTGCCTTTTTAAAATTGCTTGACTGCAGCTCTATACTAGGGTGGAGCTAGGGAGGGCCACTGTCCTGCAGAGTTTAGCTCCAACACGCCTGCCAGGAGGTGTCCAGTATGCCTGGTAAGACCTTGATTTAGCTGGTTAAGGTATGTTTAATTGGAGTTGGTGCTAAATTATAGCAATATCAGCAATATATTATGGTTTGCTTTTATTAAATTATGCCCAGTTTGGGGAATTTCCTAAAAGAAGATTTTTGAGCAAGGACGGGAGGGATTTATGCCTGATGTTGTTATAGTTGCATAGCCTCTACTGCCATGACTCCTGGAAAATGCTTTTATTCTGCATCACCCCACCTCTTGCTTGATCCGCTACGCTGTTATCAATGAGAGGAACGTCTGTACTTTTTTTTTATCAATGACATGAGCCAATTAGGTAATGTGGTCATAAACGCCCCCCGTTTTGGCCTCGCCCACCAATCTGGTAGCTGTTTATAACATACATGCTTCCCAAATTTTAATCCCATATCTGGATTACTTGGCATGTACTCTTTAAAGGCACGGTGTCCTCCAAAAGGTACACAGCATTCATCAATTGGGACAGCTGGGCTATATAAGAGGCAGATATTTGACCCGTTTGTCCCAGATATTTCTTATTGCAGTCATGCATGTCCAGTGGATAAGTCTGGTATCTTTGCTGTCAAACACAATGACCTTTTGAAGGTGCTGAGGTTGCCCAGAGACCAAATCTGTATGCTGGAAGAGGGAAAATATCGTTAACCATAAAAAGTGGTTCGTACGGTCGGTGAGCTCAATCTCGCGGCAGTCATCTCAGAAAGTTGCGGTATCTGCTTGATCTCCTTAAATTTAGGAAGATGTGAGCATAAATCTCTTTGTTCTGACACTTTGCCATGAAGGAAATATGTTGATTCATCAGTGTGTAGTGTTGCTACAGCTAACTCAACAATATCTTTAAGGAGCATCCAAATGCTCCATGCATTGTCTTCTTTATGGAAAAATGAGAAGTGGGAGGAATCTGATTAAAGCCCTGTTTTCGTGGCCATTTCCACTTATGGTATACCCTCCATACCAGCTGGTGGTGGAAATACACCATTTTGTTGGTTGTCAACCGCCAATAAATTCGACAAAGAAGAGGGAGGAGAAGCGGAAACGACTTCACCTGAGCTTTTATTACCCTCTTCCTGCATTTGCATGTGAATGGAAGAAATGCAAAATGAGATGCCATTTCAGACTGCTGTGAACCAAAGCTTACCAGTTGTATCATACTTATTGGTGAGTCCGTGTTCTTCACATAATCCTGAGATGATTCCACAAATGTGCAATCATCTAGAAGTTAGAATAAGGTTGATGTTTGAATTTTTACATAAATATTGTGTTACACTGATTGAAAATGTAACATTATTTCAACCAAATTTCCGCATTTTATTTATAAAAACTTATCTAAACTCTGAAAGTAGAGACTCTCTATGGACAAATCACGTCTATAATTTTATTTTTATTTTTATGCCGATGTCCATGCGCATGCATCTTAAAAAGCATTTTACTGGTATAATGTTGATAACATGTTTAAATGCCACAATATTTATTTAATCTCTAAAAATGAAACAGAAATATCTCGAGTACGTGTAACCTGGATAAAAAAGCAAATATTTTGAGGTGTATCCAAAATGCAACTGGTGTAATCTCTGGTAGCCTTGGGATGGGTGTGCCCACATAGAAACAAGAAAACAATAGGAGAAGGATTAGCATAGCTGCTGTTTATATTATTTCAGACAGAAGATGATTTATTTCTTTGCATGGAACTGCCTTTAGTACACTTTCATGACCTCATTACAGGCCAAGCACCAGATCCCTTGATAAATGTTTTATTTGCTTTTAGCATTACGCTTGAACAGTCTTTATAGAGTCTTTATAGACTACATATTCCATAGTATCATGTAAGCGAGAGGAACACAGGCCATAATACCTGTAATTTGAACAAATTTTTGGGGTCTGTAAAAATTTGTACATATTATAAAGAAGTCTCTTCTGTTGATGTTAACACCTCTCCACATTGATTCTGTCACACTCTGCTGTTGCTTAGGAATGAGGAAACACTGAATAAACTTCAAAGGTCTTTAACGTAATCGGATTTCTATATATAAACTATGCATAATATAAAATGATAATATATATAGTTTATAGTGCACTGTGACATTCAGACGTGAATCACAAATGATTTGTGTGTACATGATAAACGTCTCCAGGTTATGAATATAACCACGGTTCCTTGAGGAATGAGACTTTGTGTCTTTGGAAATGTCTATGCGTGACCACTCTCTGAATCTGCTGTTGAGTGAAAGGGCATGACATCATAGGCAGGCGATGTCAGAAACCATGAAGCAAAAAAGCCAGCGTCAGCCTCTTGTCATGTAACTTGTTATGAACTGTGCTGACAGGGATGCTGGGAGAATGTCAGCGTTTAGTTCCCTATTCATAACCTGGAGACGTTCCTTTTGGGAACTTGAGCTGCGTCATACAAGCATTGGTCAACGAGATGCCCACACCACCAGAATTCCAAATGCCTGGAGACTGGAACCAGAGGACCAAGGAACCTGGGGTAAAACCAATGTCTAGGCCAGACAAAGGTAGAAGGGATTGACCAGTCCGCAGCATTGCAGAGGTCCGAAACTAGGACACCTGCAGGGAAGGCCTTAGATGCCGCCATACTCCTTGTGGAGTAAGCTCACACCTAAATAAGTGGTCCTCTGTGATGTACAAAGCACACTTTTCTTGGCGTTTAGTCATCTCAGTTGTGTCATGTGAGCGAGGATGACATCTCGATGTCTTGCCACTGAGCTAAAATCAACTATTCATCGATGTAGTTTAGTGCGCGGATGCCTTGAAGCCACAACAGAGGTGTGCTGGTGCAAGTCTGAAGAACCCAATATTGGTACGCCTCATCCCCAAAAGCAAAACTTTGTCATATGGAAGGATGGAGCGTGGGAAGTAAGCGTCCTTTAAATCTATTATGACAAAGTAGTCCTTGGACCTGATTTGTGAAATTGCTTTAGCGTGAGCATCTTGAACTGGATTCGTACACTAAAATCGTATGTGATAGCTCGCCGCCAGAAAGAGCCCAAGCTAACCGCTGATGGAATTCCCTCAGGGGTGACAAGCTTCTCAGCCCCACAGAGATATTTCTTGGTGTATGGGGCTGAGTGCTGTGCCGATGGCACTGGCGAGAGACATGTAATATACTTATATCTTATATCAATTTGCAGTTTTCTTATTTCAGCTTCCAATTTCTGTATTTGTGAAGCATCCTGTGCACCCAGACAAATTAAGAGATTAAAATAATGAAAACATAATGATTACTTATTTAAATAAACAAATAATACACATTTCACAACTCAGCCCCTGTGTGTACATTAAGGCAACAGCATTATGTCAACTATGCTTATATAATGACAACATTGCTGTTGTGACCAGAAATTGCTTTACAAAACTAATGGTTCTTCTGCATTTAAAAACCTGGAAGTGTGAAAAAGCTGTTGCTGTTTTGTATTTTAATCAATTGTAGCCATGGATGTTATGTATATTGCCTGTGTTCCCCTGTCATGTGTTTAGGACTCTTGTTTTGTAATGTCTTCTATCCTATTTTTCTGTGTTCACATTCTTTTGCTTAGTTCCTGTTACATCCTTTAGTACTCATACTGTAAAAGAAGAGCCACTGTAGTGAAAGTAGTCTTATAGGATCTTGATGTGCTCATCAGTCGAGAGTTCATTCTGCTGAAAGAACAGGAACTGGTTAAGCTGGTCCATAACTTGTTTGGATCTCATTTTTCTGTTGGATCTGTGAATGGAGAAGTCTTTTGTTACAAATTACTCAGAAGCTTAGACGGAGGATCCAATGCAGTGTTCACTGAGAGAAATCTACAAAAGCAGTCAAAAACACATGGCGGTCAGAGTCCAGGAAGTAGGTAATCAGAATTGCAAGCTATCCATAATGCAGAGATAACAAACAAGATTACAACAATAAAACTCAATCATTAACTCACATAGTACAAACAAAACAAGCAAATGACTGAAGTGATCAAACAATGGCTCCAGGCAGTGGTTTATGGGAAATGTAGTTTATTATGATGGAGCTAAAAGGTTGGAAAGAGAGTCCCCTAATGTTATGTAGGCTAATTGATACAAAAAATCTGGTTTGGGCATTACAGGTAATGTGTTACATTCTCAGTGTTTGCAATTGTAGGTTTGAAAAGCACAGGAGAATGAGTCACTATGAGAAAAGAGAGGAAGGGGTTGTTGATCACAACCAAAACCAGGGAGCAGCAGAGGCCAGCTGTGTGTCTGTGAAGATTGACAGATCCACAGAAAACACCCTTAACTTTAGGGATGGAACGGTGGCCCTTAACTCCAGGTAATAACCAGTTTTCTTAATATCAAGGCAGAATCATGTCCTGTATCCGGCTGTGACAGTGACTCAAGTCTTTTAAATCCTTTCACCTTTTCGTAACACGCTGTACTCCAGCTGACGCGACCCTCTCGTGATGGTTTCTTTCTGTTGCATGGAAATGAATAAAAATGAGCGAACAATACATTTATTACATTATTTATTCATCTTTTTTAATGTTAGTTGAACTAACAACTGTATTAAGTACATTAATAAACTATTGTTCATTATTAGTTCATGTTATCTGTAGTAGTTAACTAATGAACCATAGTTTAAAGTGTTATCATTAACAGTCTAAATTCTGTCAAGTTTTGTCACTTTCAGTAAAAGTGTGGTTATGTTAAAGGCCTGTGTTTTTATTTATTTATTTATTTTTCATTCAGTATCATTAAAATTGTTCAATTAAAAAAAAAATCTCAAAATGAGGGTTATATTAATTAATAAAGTAATCTTTACAAAGCATTTTCTGTTTTGGTCAAATGTATCTACAATTTTCAGTTTTGGCCTGGTTCTGGTTTGGTGCATGCATATATATGTCACCAAGCCAGCAGAGGGAACTCTTACCTGTGATCACTTCCTCTGCTGCTACTTCCTGTTTAAATTCTGAAGCAGGCCCCCCAAATGCAGGTTGTATTGTTTGTTTGTTTGTAGTTAGCCTAGCGGTTCCCTTGTCATAGATCCTTTGGTTTTGACCCTGCCTGTCTTTAATCTCTTTGATTGTTTGCTGCCTGACCCGACCTCTGCTTGTTTTTGGATTCTGTTGTTGCCTTGCCTCTTATACTCCTGTTTGCTGTGTTTGATGTCTGCCTGCTTTGACTATGCCTTCATCCAAAAAAAGCCTGCGAATGGATCCGCACGCCTCAGACCCCTCAATCATTACAGAATGCAACCTCAAACCAGGATCCAGCGTTTTTTTCCCGATCCATGGACAGGTAGGCGTCTCGCAATATCTTTACTAAACCTCAAGCAGGGCACCCGAACACTTGAGGACTACACCCAAGAATATCTGGACCTGGTTTACCTCAGACTTACCGGACTGTTTGTTAATTGAGTTCTTTTGTGAGGGAATAAATCAGCCACTCAAATCACGACTTGTTCGGGAGGGTCCACGTGGGTCACTTGCACAGTTTGTGGAGTTTGCCTTAGTGACTGTGGGGTCAGCTTTCACGCTGGGTATTGAGGAAGAGGACACCGCATCGACTCCTGTAATGGCCGCCTTCCCAGAGCCGCTGCCCAAGATGGCCACCTTCCCAGAGCCGCTGCCCAAGATGGCCGCCTTCTTCCCAGAGCCGCTGCCCAAGATGGCCGTGTTTTGACGTCTGCCTGCTTCTACCATGCCTTCATCAATAAAAGCCTGCGAATGGATCCACACGCCTCAGACCCTCAATCATTACATTTTGTGAATTGCTGAATTCACAAAAGAGATGCTTAATTCGGTAACACTCACTATGAAGCCCGTATTTATAATACATTAAAAGGGTATTCCTAAGGCATTATAATGAAGGCACAGTTCATTAAAAATAACTTTATAATATGTTGAATCATCTCATTAAGTTTCAATGTAAATAATATTTACTTATTTGTGGTTCTAGCATTTATGAGTATGACAGCTTAAAACACACATTGGACATGATTCATCCACCTAAGTTGCAATGCGTTATATTTCTCATAGTTATAATGCATTATAAGTTTGATATCTTCTCAGACAGCTATAAGATCAGATTTCAGGTACCCATGAATGCCTAGCTGTTTGATTATTTAAAGATACCCTTTAGATAGCTGTTGATAAGTAACTCTGCAACAACATGTCAGCTAGCCTTCATTAGAGTATTACTAGAGTATTACTTAAAAAAACATGAACAATCTGACTGTTCAAAATTTTTTGGTGAACTTTTTTTTTTCTTATTTCTAGATTTAACAGACATTTCATTTTACTGTTGAACAATAGCCAGTATGATTTGATTATATAAAATACTACAAATACTTTGAATTACTTTTTTATAAGGCAGAATTGTTCCTATACTGCAATAAATGTTATTTCAGTTAGCACTGCATTGTACTTTTATTTATTATTTATTACCTAGATGACTTTAACAAAAAGCACAAACCATATTGTCCCTAGCTTTGAGTATGAATGAAATACACTGCTCTGTGATATTCAACTCGCCTTATTTTGGGTCTGAATACAACATCATGTCATGCACAGATAGGATTATTTAAATTTAACATCTCTTTAAATTTAAATCTATAGTTATTCACACAAACTTTTGAAAACTTCTATACTAACATGCAGATAAAAAAAATAATAATAATAAGTCTGTAGTTTTTGTCAAGTTTAGGCTTACAATCAATGTTTGGTGCTTGTATATCAGTGTCATTCATTTATCATTTCCTTTGATTTTAGGCATTAGGTTAGGTTTAGGTGTAGAGATATGCTCAAGACTAAATTTTTGGATTAAAATTTTGTTCCAGGATCAACAAAATGTTAACCCAGGACCTAATCGAACTCAGCAAAATTATATCAAATACTTTACGGTGAAATATTTTATCAAAATACTGTGTCTCGGCTGGTGGTCACATGGGTTCACTAGAAGATTGTACTGCTCATACTAATTCATTATTTGTGTTCTTCTTGTTTCAACTGTGTGGATAGGGATGATCAAACTATCCTGCAGCAGGATACTGACCAAAAAGCAGATTATGAACTACAGAGAGCCAAAGATCAACACAAAATTAGCGTGAAGAACAAGTATGACAGCGTTTATGAGAGGAACAGGATCTATGCACAACTCTGTATCATACATGGAGAAAATGAAGGGGTGAATGAAGAACATGAAGTGTTGTGCATGGAGAAAAAAGCAAGATTAGAAGATACTTCAATCAACTGCAACAACATCTTTAAAGACCCACCTGGACCAGGATGTAAGAAAGGCAAAATAAAGGTAGTTCTTACCAAAGGCATGGCTGGAATTGGAAAAACAGTCTCTGTGCAGAAGTTCATACTGGACTGGGCCGAGGGAAAGCCAATCAGGATGTAGATTTCATGTTTGTGCTTCCATTTCGAGAGATGAACTTGATTCAGCATCATCAGTACAGTCTTCATAGACTTGTGCTGGAGTTTCATCCTGAGCTTCAGGATCTGGACTCAAAGTTCTATGAGCAGTGTAAAGTTGTGTTCATCTTTGATGGTCTGGATGAAAGCAGAACTAAGCTTACATTTTCAGACAGTGAGAAAATTTCTGATGTTACTGAGACTTCATCAGTGGGCATGTTAATTTCAAATGTCATGAAAGGAGATCTGCTTCCCTCTGCTTACATCTGGATCACCTCAAGACCAGCAGCAGCCAATCAGATTCCCTCCAAAAATATTGACCGTGTGACTGAGATTCAGGGATTTAATGAGCATCAGAAGGAGGAATATTTCAGGAAGAGGGTCAGTGATGAATATCAAGCAAGCAGAATAATTTCACACATTACAAGAATAAGAAGCTCCAAATCATGTGCCACATCCCTGTCTTCTGCTGGATCTCATCCACTGTGCTGCAGAAGCTCCTGAAAGATGATCTGAATGCAGAAATCCCTCAAACTCTGACTGAAATATACATTCACTTCTTACTCTCTCAGATAAATGTGGGAAATCAAAAACACGAAGAGAGAGATCCAGAGAAACTCCAACAGCAGTCCAACAAAGAAGTGATCGTTAAACTTGCTGAACTGGCTTTTAAACAACTGATGAAGGGCAATGTCATGTTCTCTGAGGAGGATCTAATTGAGAGCGGTATAGGCATCACTGATGGCTCAGTGTATTCTGGGATTTGCACTGAGATCTTTAAAGAGGAATCTGTGATTCATCAAAGGAAAGTCTACAGCTTCATCCATCTGAGCTTTCAGGAGTTTCTATCTGCTTTGTATGTATCTCACTGTCATGTGATGAACAACATGGAGCCGTTACAGTTGTTTCTGGATGATAAAAATGAGAAGGACAGACCAAAGAGTAACAGGCGCAGATCTAAGAAAATGTCTTTGTTTCAGCTACTAAAATTAGCAGCTGATAAGACTAATCAGATTGAAAATGGCAACCTGGATCTTTTTCTGCGGTTCTTGCTGGGCATCTCACTAGACTCCAACCAGGAACTCTTAAAGGATCTACTGTCACAGACAGAGGACAACTCAAAGAACATCAAAGGATTCAAGCGGTACATTCAGAACACAATCAAGACAAATGACAATCTTTCAGTCAACAAATGCATCAATCTGTTCCTCTGTTTGCTGGAAATGAATGATCAGACTCTGTATCAAGAAATTCAGGAGTTTGTGAAATCAGACAAAAAGTCAGATATGTATCTCTCTTCTGCTCACTGTTCAGTGATAGCCTTTGTGCTTCAGATATCAGAGGAGGTGCTGGATGAGTTTAACCCTATGGAATACAAAACAACAGAGGAGGGGAGATGGAGATTGATCCCAGCTGTGATAAACAGCACAAAAGCTCTGTGAGTATTAATTTGTATCATTACAGGCAGAAACATATTAACTAACTTTTGAATCTGGATTTTTCTTTTCAATAAACTCTAATTTGCTGCATACCCATAGCCAGTAAGGTAGTTAAGATCAAGTATATGGTGGATTAGGGTTGTAGAATGTGGTCATGCAGAATATGGCATTCATACTTGCTTTACAAGTACTAATGAACAACCAGTATGCTAGCAATATGCATGCTAGTTAATAGTGAGAATTGGCCCCTAAACTAAAATATTACCTATATCAGTTTATTTTTCATACTCAAACTAATGCATTAAGAAATTCATAATTATCATGATCATCAGCTGGACTGCCCATGAACTCCTTTAGAGTAGTACCTAGTTCTGTGTTTCATAGTTTTTTGTTTTTTTATTGTTTTGCCACCTACCCTGACCCTCGCTTGTTTACTGGATATACCCTTTTGCTGGTGTTTGACCCTGCCGGTTTGACTCTGTAATAAAGCCTGCATTTGGTTTCCTCAACTCCGTTGTCATGATCACCACGTTACAATAACCCTGCAGTTGAAAGCATGCTGAACAGCAGACAGTAGAAACACAGCTGTGAGATAAGGTGTTTAAAATCAATTACATTTCAACTAATCGCCATATATAGATTGTACCTCAAGTTCCTTTTTTCAGAATTTATAAAATTTAACATTGTTATGCAGTGAATATAGGAAACATCACTTTTAAACATTCATTTCTTCTCATTGTCCTTTTGTATTATAGACTTGGTAGAATGCGTCTTTCTATTCAGCAGTGTGACAGTTTGTCTTTAGCTCTACGCTCATCAAACTCTTGCCTGAAACAGCTGGACTTGAGTAACAATAACCTACAGGACTCATCAGTGAAGCTGCTAGCTGCTGGACTGAAGAGTTCACACTGTCAGCTAAACATACTGAGGTTTGACTTCCACATTAACCACTTTTATTCTTGAAACCCATTACATTACCATTTTGGCATGACATAATGTCTCAGTTGGTAGCACTGTTGCCTCACAGCCAGAAATCACTGAATGAAAGAGAAACACAACAACTACAGCTGCCTTCAGGCACAGATTAAATCAATTGAAATAAAGACATTATATCATTCAGCAAGATCCGATCTCCTAAATCAGCATTACCAGCTTCACACATTACTAACCAGACTGGTGTTATTTTTGTCAGATGTCTACAGAAATGCTTAATGAGAATTAATAGAGATTTAAATGTTGTTGATATTATTTTTATTGTTGGGCACTACCATGATGGAGATGAGTGTTAGCTTTAGTTTGACTCTTAAACCTTGACTTGTTCTTTGGTTGCTGTAAACGTGTTTTTATGGCAAAAAAAAAGCCAAGGTAAAATCTGTGATATTGTTAATTCTCTTTTACTAGTGATATGTCCATCATTATCTACCATATTCACAGATTTTACCTTCTTGTTGACTTTTTTTTACCAACGTGATGTTGTAATAATGAACTGTCTGTTATACATGATGTTAAACATCGCTGACAATTGGGAAAAAAAACCCCACAAGAATTAAAATATGAATATCAACAACGATGACAATCAACCACTACTAAAACTCAACACAATAAAGCTTTGCTCCAGAAACTGAGTTTGATTTCAGAATCCCTGCACTAAACTATCTCTTTTTTTATAGTTTTTTTTTTTTTTTAAAGCCAGGATGATTAACAAACTTTTCTTATGTGATCCCATTCTCATCTTACCAAAATTATCATGCACACAGAAAATATTAACCATCCCTCTCCTCCATAAAGCACTGTCATTCTCTATTCTCTGTCATTCTTTAGACTTGCTAGATGTCATCTGTCCCATCAGTGCTGTGAAAGTTTGTCTTCAGCTCTTCTGTCATCAAACTCTCTAACAGAGTTGGACCTGAGTAATAATGCCCTGCAGGATTTAGGAGTGAATCTGCTTTCCGCTGGACTGAAGAATTCAAACTGTAAACTGAATATACTAAGGTTTGACTTTCACAATCACATATTTACTAATGTTGTTAAACCTCAGCCTTAATGATTATAATGGGAGAATTGTAGTAAGGTTGTCCCAGAATAGAAATTGTTTAGTCTACTGGAAGTTGTTTACTTTAGCCACTTTAACCTAAATATTACATGTTGTTTATTTTAAACATTCTTGAAAATAATGTGGAGTCCCACTTTCTGTTGTGTCCCACAGAGTAACTAGTAACACATGTAACAGCACGATGGTAACAACACTTTTTTCACTTCATTAAGAACCCACGTAACAGGAATTATATAACTACATTTTGTATGACAGTATGCATAATTGGAACAGAGCTGATCTATGTGGTGGTAATGGGTATGTTTAGAGTGGACATGGGATTCAGGGGGTGAAAAGGGATAGGTTTAGGGATATGTAAAGTGGGATGAGATAGATCTGGAGTTGGAGTTGGTGCACCACTCTAATACCAGTGTACTTAAATGGTAACTCCTCAGGAACTGTCCACTTATTTGTTTATATTTATATTTAATGCCTAACTTACTGGCCACTGCTGTGTAACGTCAGAGATATTGCATGGCAAATCCAGAGGAATCGTGAAAATACTTTGTTGCTGTCTAACACTGCAACTCAATTAAAACAATCATAACATAAGTCATCTATTTTGATGTTGCTTTGTTTTTCTTTTCAGACTGGTCTTCTGCACTCTCACTGATCAGTGCTGTGAAAGTTTGTCTTCAGCTTTACAATCATCAGACTCTCAGCTCAGAGAGTTGGACCTGAGCAACAATGACTTACAGGATTCAGGAGTTAAGCTGCTCTCTATTTGGCCTGAAGAATCTAAACTGTCAACTGAACATACTGAGGTATTTGAGAACATAGAAAAGATATATAATACAGAAAAATAATTACTGTAATCAAACGAAAAATTTCACTTTAGTTCTGCAGTGCCTCAGAAGATCTGTTGCTGTATATGGTCCAGTTTTTCATTATAATTACATTTTTTGGGGCTAATATTGACACTTTCCTAATGGTCAACAATACTGATACCAGTGTTTTTGGCACTGATCACTATTGCACAAGTAATAAAAATTCACTTTTAATGTTTCTCAAATACTACCAGCAACAAGGAAGTGTCTTTCTGATGTCAGTGTAATACAAGAAAAAGAAAATAATTGTTTTGCAAAAACTGAAATGAAATGGTCAATATGAAAATCAAACTTGACTTTAAAAGTTGTTAAAGAATTTACAATAATAAAATAATACATTTTTAAAAATGTGTTTATGGTGACTAATTTTGTACATTTGAGCTGCTTGAGCCATAAACAATTTCACACAGTTCACGTCTGATTTGGTGAACTGGTTATGTCACTGTGTATGAAAAGACTGATTCATTCATGAACCAAATATCGCTTTGTATTATATGTCTATGGATTACAGGTAATATTGTTGTAAGTGTCTAGTTTCCTGCACAGGTTTTTCACTTCATAAGACCTCAGTATATATAATAATTGTGTGTTCTTTGATATGGGTAGTTGACGTATCTGTGTGTTCTATGGTGTGACAGTAAAAAATATATATATACCTCTCTCATGTCTTTGCAATTCAACTTATTTGTATGTCCCATGGTGTACATAGCAACAAAATTTGAAACACAGTCCAGTTTTTTGTCAACCCAATCATTTATTTATTTTGTTTAATTGGGTAGCTATTTTTTTAACTGATTGGCCGTTCTTTAATAGTCTACTATTACTTACCAAATGAGTAAATTTTGTTTGAAAATTATGTCTGATTGCCAAACTAATGTGATGTGGACTGTTGCTGTGTGTTTTAGGTTATCTGGCTGTATGTTGACAGAGAAAGGCTGTGATTATGTGTCTTCAGCTCTGAGTTCAAACCCCTCACACCTGAGAGAGCTGGATCTGAGCTACAATCACCCAGGAGATTCAGGAGTCAATCTGCTCTCTGAAAAACTGGAGGATGCAAAATACAGACTGGATAAACTCAAGTATGTTGACCAGGAAGAGTCTCAGTATGAAAGCTATTTATTGGCTATTTGCCTCTCTTTTTTTTTTTGCATCACGCTCAGTGTGGAAAGATTTTCAACTGCTGTGTATATGTATACGCAGATTTAACTTGCATTGTGAGGTCTAAATGTTCCCACCAGGACAGGAAAACTTTAAAACTAGCTACAGTGTGGAAAGTAGACAATAGTCTCACCAAGGAAAATTAGTAAACAGACTAAATAATGCATTAATTAAAATGTATGGAAAGCACAATTTACCGAAACAAATCTGTGTATGTTTTGTAGTATGGATCATGGAGGGAGTTCAGGATTAAAGCAGGACTACACAAATGTATTTCTACACACACACACATACACACACACACGAATACACAAACCCACATTTTGTAAAATGTCTTGTTATAAATGTAGTCTCTTCTCGTGTTCAGATTTCTGTGATCTCACACTGGATCCAATCACAGCCAACAAAGACCTCATTCTGTCTGAAGATAACAAAAAGGTGACATATGTGGAAGAGACACAGGCATATCCTGAACATCCAGAGAGATTTGAAAGAGCTTCCTCAAGTTCTGAGTAGAGAGAGTCTGTCTGGACGCTGTTACTGGGAGGTTGAATGGAGTGGACACACAGATATCGCTGTGGCATATAAAGGCATCGGCAGGAGAGGAAAGCGTGCCGACTGCTGGTTTGGATTCAATAATAACTCCTGGTGTCTGGCCTGCATGTATGACACGTTCTGTGCCTGGTACAATTATCATGCCACTGACACGCATGTCTCTTTAAGCTCTTCTAATAGAATAGGAGTATATGTGGATGTGTCAGCCGGCATTCTGTCCTTCTCGATGTTTCTAAAGCACACAAACTCATACACATACACACATTCAACAACACATTCACAGAACCTCTCTATGCTGGATTCGGGCTTATAGCTTATGCATTTAACTCCACATTATCTCTGTGTCAGTCTGATAACCCTGCGGGTAATAATACAGATGACTGACATTTTGTAAGTAACATGCCGAGGTCAACGACCTATACTTATTTGTTCTTGTTTCTGGTACCAGCACAGTAAACAATGGCATAATAGGATAGTTCTGTGAAAACGGCATGTCCTAATAAATTATTGAGCTTGTGACGCATGTAAAGAAATGATGGCTATGTTCTGATGGCTGGTTCTGCAGCCAAACATTTTGGATAGTGATTAAAGTCTATTAGTCATTGTGGGGCTGATGGGTCAATTTGAGTATCTCGAGTACATATTCACAATGTTTAAATAGTGCTGCTCAACTATCATTTTATTGCATTTTTTGTTGTAATTCAGTCATTTTCTTGTTCTGAAGTACTCTGGGGTTGGGTTTATTGTAATCTGTGTGGAGTCAGAATGCAATAAAGATGCAGATTTTTCTTAAACTTTTATACTTGGGCTGTTTGTTTGAATTTGAATTTATTCAATAGATAGAAACCCCTTTGAGATGTAACATCAAATTTTTAACAGGGTCCATAAAACATAAACTAAAAGATTACAACAAAAACAAAGCGTAACCTATATACAACAGTACACTCAATTGCCCATGCTTGAAATAAAGCAAACAATTTAAATAAAGTATATGTAAAAAACAAAACAAAAAAAAACTATAAAATAACTATTATTACGAATTACGCTTTCTCAACATGAACGTAATGGATCCGAAACCAACCTGATCAAATTAAATAAACTATACCTAATGTGTTGCAGGAGATTATACAAGGTAAGATATTTTCTTCATTCATAATTGATGCATACTTAAACATAAACTATTTTTATGATTTGATTCTTTGATGTAATTGATATTGATTCACTGTAACTGCACTTTTTGGTGAATGAACTAAGTTAACGTTAGATATTTTCCGCCCTTGCTAACATGTAACGTTACTATCGTTTGAGTATGTATCATTTTTTCAAATATGATGAATAGTTGTACAAACACACACTAGAAACTGACACGTAAACGTTTGTAGGATCATGTCATGTTAAACTCGTGTCCAGGAAGTCTTTTCATGTAACGTCATGTAATTTTTGTCGTTTGTAATTTTACAGAAACATCGTAGTGACATCATTTCACATAGAGGTCAATCATAAAGGTCAATCAGTTACTAACAGTATGTGTGTGTATATATATATATATATATATATATATATATATATATATATATATATATATATTTTTTTTTTTTTTTTTTTTGTAATATAACTAAACTCGTTTAATTTCCTTCATGTACAGTGTTCATCTTGTCTCTCTGATGACATTTAGTTATATGAGTATACAAAAGGTTGCAAAGTTGTGATTTCATTATAAAAACTCAAATTATATGTCATCTTGTCACGGGTGTGATAAGCAGGAGAGCACACGACTAATATAAATGAAAATAAAGCATTTTAATCCACATTTAGAAATGAAAATTACAGACAGACAGGCAGGCAGGCAGGCAGGACAATATCACACGTAAATACGGACGAGATCGGACCAACTGAACTGAAAACACAGGACTTAAGTACACAGGGTAAATTAACAAGACGCAGCTGAAGACAATGATATAATTAACATGGAGGGAAGGCAGGGCACAGGGAGCACATGGCACGAGACAAAAACAATAAACAAAGTCCAGAGACGTGACACATCTTTACTATTTCAGAGACCTCATCATTGTGACTTTCCACATTGTCTCCAGTTTGGGGCACTCACTTACAGTAAGTGTTGTTTTATTTAACTAAATATAGTGTGTTCATACACACAAAAGTTTACTTGTTCACTTACTTGGTAAAAGTATTAATGTTCTTGCATTCTTTTTTTTTTTACTTTTAGGTATGTGAGTCTTGGAAATGTGGCAATTTAAAGTGTGTGGTACAGAAGTACCCAGTAGGTATGAGTTATTGAAACTAATTCTAAGCTCAAACATGGACATTTTGGAGCTAGGTTCAGGCATCCTTGTGTATACAGTAATTGTCCTTGCTCTTTTAAATCCTAAGTCATATATACCGTGCCCACGGCGATCAGTCATCTTCAAAACAACATCAGTTAGCCACATTTTCATGTCAGCTGTGCACATGCGTTGAGTCAAATGAAAGAGATTACTTCAGTCATCTAAATGAACATTTGCATAAACATGAAATTGTGCCCTTTGTATTTTTAAAAGTACATTTAAAAGTAACATTTATAACACATTTCATACACACAGAAATAGGAAGCACAATCCACATGTTCTAACTGACTTTAAATTGAATGTTATCACAATCACTGCAGACTGTCAGGAGTCGGCCAGTTCTCCCATTGATTTTCCCACATGTTCAACTGAATCTGTGTTAGAGTCATGCAGTGATGCTGGCAATGATGAAGATATTTCTAGGGCAAGTGTTCTTAATATTGCCCTTGTTTTATTTAACATTTTGCATGTCCCAGCCACCGCAGTTGATTAATTACTTCACACTTTTACAAGGAACATGTAAATGTTGTAGAGCCAATTGAGTTTATCCTTGATCAAAAGAGTCAAAAGACCAGTTTATACCAATTTTGCCTTCTCTCTTCAGCTGTTGTTTAGTTGCAGTGATATTTTACAGTGTGTTACTGGTGAACATGAGAGACAGAAAACTGATTCAGGGGTAGAGAAAGAACAGCTATATAAGTCTATCAGAGATTGTCTTTACTGCAAGGAAAACCCATTTTTTTTGAGGATTGTACATTGACGATTTTGAGCTCAGCAACCCTTTAGGCACCTCTTACGAAAAGGGCATAAACTTTGTGGGGTCTATTGGATTATGAATAATTTGGATGCAGCTCCACACTTTCATCTATCTAGCAGTTTTATGCAAGACCAAACATGTAAAATCATTTGGATATGATATAATTTTTGGAGCCCCTTTACAGGAATTGGCTAATTTAGAGAGTCATGGTGTCTACATTCCAGAGCTTGGACGATTTGTGAAAGGCACAGTCCAGTCTGTCATTACAGATAATTTAGGGGCCCACAGTTTAGCAAGTTTCATAGAAAGCTTCTCTGGTGAGTACTTCTGCAGGTTTTGCATAGGAAAGAGATTGGAGATCCAGGCTGAATCTGTTCAGACTGGGGACTTTGCCCTTTTCATGATGAATTCATGGTTCACATGTTGCATCTGCAAAAGAAAACTCTGCTGCATTTGTGGATTAAAAAGAGGTTGTGTGTTAACAGAGAATTTTCATTTCATGTTACTAGAGGCTATCCATCTGACATTGCACGTGACTTGTTTGAGGGCATTGTCCCATTTGAGGTTGCACTAAGCTTGAAAGACTTTGTTTCCAAGAAGTATCTGTCTCTTGATACTCTAAACAACTTGGCTTATACTTCTTTGATTTGAAAGAAATAGTTGAACTTGCAGTCGCCCTCTAACCATAATGAAGAATCAATAGCCTTCTTTAAACTGCAAAATTGTTGAGCACAGACACAGATTTGTTGAACCTTTTCCAGCACAACTGTTACCTAAACATCATGTGGAGCATTATCCGCAAATGATTCAGTTGTTTGGACCTCTAGAAGGGCAGTGGACTATAAGGTTTGAGGCGAAACATAGTTTCTTTAAGAAAGTTGCTCTCGCCACACAAATTGTTTTAAAAATATAACACTCACACTGGCTGCTAAACACCAGCAAATGATTGCTTACCAAATCCATTCCAGGAGCTTCACACTAGAAGTTACAGTGTCTCCACACTTCCAGTGGATGTTTTAAATGAGGAAGTGGTTGCAGGTTTAAGACAGAAATATCCAAGAATTAATGAAGTTCATCTGGCAAAAATGTGACAAACAATGGGATAAATTATAGAACTGGTATGCTGATTTCATTTGGGTCTGTGGGTGGGCTCCCAGAGTTTGCTGAAATTCTTCAAATCTGTATTGTCAAAAGCAGTCTGCATTTTGTTGTGATGGTACTGTGCGCATGGTATCAAGAACATTTTAGAGCTTTTCAGTTGACTGTCTCTCCTGACAGAGAGGTTGCCCTGGTTGATCTAGGTCAGCTAACTGATGCTTATCCACTGTATGATTATATGGTAGGAGGCAGATGAATGGTGACCCTGAAGAGGCACATCCTCATTTAAGGTAATGTATTTATAAACATTTAAAATAAGTTACAGAGCAAAATTGTATTACTGATGTATGTCATTTTCTGCTTCCTTCCCTGTTTTAGAAAAGAAAAGAAAGATATCGAGTCCGTTCATTCTGAGGATTGTTTTTGGTGGGAATGACGATGCAAGAAAGCTTACGCTTAAGACAGGAATCCCAAAGTCTGTGGATGACCTTGTCCTTGAAATAACGACTGTTTTTGGGGTGAAGCAAAGTTCAGGCTCCAGTACAAAGATAATGACTTTGGAAATTAATACATAAACCATGTGTCAACCAGTCAAATTGAAGATAGGGAGACCCTGAAAGTGATTTTTCTATCAACTGATGACTGTCCCTCTTGGACGCAGGAGACTGAACCTGATGCACCTTCCTGCTCCAGCATTTATGTTTCTTCACCCAGATCAACTTGTAGCTCTGACACTCCTAATACAAGAGATCCAGGAAGTCAGCTTGTCTGAGGACTCATTTTCCAGCAGCACTGAGACTGTCATAGTTACATCTTCGGAGTCGAGAACCAGTTCTTGGTCTTTTTGTTTTTGTAGTTCCTCGTTTTTCATGTTCTGCTAAAATTCAGCTTCAGAGAGCTAACACAGAGTTCAACAAAAGTGGAATGCTGCTTATTCCACCACCCAAATTAAGATCTGACATTCTTGAAGGCATGGCTGAGGAGATCTTTAAGTATGCAGCATACCCCACTGATAGTCAGCTTGATCAGGCAGCTGAAGCCTTGATAAATGGCCACCCTGCTTGAGCGAAAAGGAACTCGTGACTGACACGGAGGATGGAAACACTACCTGAAGATAAAGATGGCTAATTATCGCTCATAACTCAGCAAGATTGGACACCCTGAAATCACTGTGAATTCTCTTAGAAACAAGCGTAAAGGTCAGGTAAAGCAGCGCCAAAAAGCCAAAGAAAGCTGAGGTGAAATTTCCTTCCTTGCCTTCCAAAAGGAGCAAGTTGGAGAAGGAAAGAATTGTTCTCTTAACTGAAGTCAAAAAAGAAAACAATGAGGCAGTAGTAAAGGAAAAGATGCACTTGACCTTCTCCTACAGATGCCAAGAGTTGGTTGAGGACATGACAATGGTTTTCTATTTACAACGCAGGTGACCTGGGCGCTGTTCACAGTAAATGAAGTAAGTGGTATTGATATTTACACAAGAAAAAATAACATTTCAATGAATTCTCAACACTATTGTCTATATTTCATCTTCTGCATTTCTTTTTCATTCTTCAGATAAACGCAGAATTCATGCAGAATTCTTTGGCGCAGCTGGACAAATACACTACTAATCTACAGAAAGTTTTCAGTAGCAAAGGAGGTGCTTCAGGACAGAAGATATCATGCATCATGGCAGTTGCAGACAAGGTGTGGTTAATTGCATTTGATGTCTTTAGAAGTAATAACAATCAGTTTTTATTATTGTGCCATTTCTTGTATTGTAAATTTTTTTCAAATTTTCAGTGTGGTGACATACACATCAAGTGCGATTGTGTCGCATAGAGTCGGTGCTCAATGAGGACATGACAACTGTCATCAAAGAATTCCAGGTTTGTATGCATATTCCCTTTTTAAGGACTTAAAGTACATTAAAAGCCTGTATGCCACCACCATTTCATTAAAACTGAAAATGTGTTAATGTTTTATATGTGTTAATATATATTTTTAAACTTTATTTGACCTTAGACTGCAACCCTGAAGAAGCAGACAGAGGAGACAACTCTGGGGCTTTTGTGATTCTCAAGTAAGGTGCTGGTTCTGAGGATGATCCAGGTGATGTTGGAGTTGTGATAGAGGGTATAAAGTCTGCTACGACAATTAAAGAGCATTTCTTTTGGTTTAGTAATCCTCTTGGCCTGATCTACACTTTCAACTTAACCTACCCTCAAAGTCTCAAGTTTCAGTGAATAGGACATTCACTGTTTGCCTACATCTTTCAAACAACTGGAGGGACATTGAAAAATTTTGAGACATGAATAGCTTAAAAGACATATTTCTACAAACTGACGACACTAATTGCACAAAACAAGAGACTTTCCTGCTCTTAAACTTTTGATAAAGGAGATGTTACCCATATTTCTGTTAAGTCCAGGAAGTTAACTTATGTGATTACTCATTTTTTCAGTAGCGCCAGGACTGTCCTGGTTAGCTTTCCAGCTCTTGGCCTTTGTTACAGTAGTTTCTAATTTTTCATGTTCCACTTCTATTTTTTGGTCAGATTGTGTTACTTTTGGCTGACAGAGCAATTACAATAAATGTTTGAAAATGCAATTAGTTTTGACTATTTATTTAATACAATTAAGAACTATATAAAGTAAGTAACAATAGCTTATTAAAAATAAATAAAGTTTATGTATTAAACAAGCATAAATCACAGTTCAACAGTTCTATCAAATTTATTTTTATTCATTTACATTAACTGAACATGAAGGTAAAGCTTAAACAATTGTTATTTTTTACATTAAATTCATGTGATTTAATTGATGGAAAATTGACATAAATTTTAACATTTGGGGTTAAATATTTTTTGAGTGTATGCGTCTGCAGGATATTTTCAAATAAGATTTAAGATTATAGCCCCATAACCTGCGTGATGTTCACTGAAATATTTGACTTCTAACCCTCACAAAGACTGTTGTTGACTGAATCTCACGCGAATATAAAATTTGCCTCGCGTATAAAATATAAGTTCTTTTCATTTATTTGCGCGGGTTATCGTTTTAAAAGAAATCAAAACAGCTCACCAAGTAATTTTCTCCTTCCTTCTGTCGAAGGTGTCCACTCCAGTCCAGCGGATGGCGGTAAAACACATACATTTGTTTACCGAACGCCATTACACCTCAGAGAAAGAAGTTCAGTTTCATTGCGCCCGTTGTTTGTCGAGATGCTGCCTTCATACAAAACGGTTAGGAATTGGTTTCTGTAAATACAATGAATAAACACAGCTTTTAAAGCAGGTAAAGTAAATACCTGAAATAGTCTCATCCTCACATAAGTGACAGAATTTTTGAGGTAAATAGGATTATCTGGAGGATCTGCTGCTGTTGAGATGATGTCTGTTAAAGAGGAGACCGAGGAGGACACCAGTGAACCAGAAGCATGGAGAATAAAACAAGAGGAACCAGAAACCTGGGGAATAAAACAAGAGGAGCAAGAAGGTTTGTGTTTATTAATGCATTAATCTTTAATGACTCTTTTGTAGTACACAGAGTGATTGATCTAAATTACATTTGATCACATTAAACACTTATCACAGTAGTTACTTCTTCATTGATTATATATTATTCAGACAGTAATCCTTAATTCTTTCTTTATAAATGCATTCAAATAATGTTTTAATTATTATTAACAATTAGACGTAATAATGATATTTTGCTTCTTTTATCTTAAAACTGCATGCAAATGTTACAGAGCAGTTGACAAGCAACACTTTCAGTCCAGCTTTGGTCCAGAGAACCCTGGCTAAAAGCAGATACATCGCTTAGGTGAAGATGCTTTATTTTATTTTAAAATGATTTCAAATAATTTTAACTAATTATTTGATGTCATATCATTTAAAAACACTCTTTAAATGTAATGTGACAAACCAATTTTGGTCAAAAGTAATCAAAAACAAGGATACTCACTATTTATGATGTTTAGATTCTATTTGTTAATAAATATTAGAATCTTAAACTATAAGTGGTCTAAGAGGATCTCGTGTCCAAATAGTTGAATATTACCCATTTTCAGTGTCGGATACTAAATTGGTCCTTTGCAAGCAAGCGGATACTTATTTTTATTTGATGTACAATGTCTGTAGTCCTGAAGAAGAAACAAAATGTTAAAATTACAAGTGTGTCTTGATATGTCAAAATAATTGTGTAGAAAATAGACATTTGAGTGTCATAAATGATCTTTTTTCTAAATTTGTGTGCCTGTAACGCAGAATGAATATTATAGTTATCCTAATATAATTAAAGTTTCTAGTTCATTTTTTTAAACGCCCATCAGCTCCATTTCTGCGTATTTTAATGGTCAAAAATGAAAAGGTGTTGGTTTTTATCTAGTCATGACTGTTGTCAATGCAAATATGCTAATAATAACAGTAACCAAGTGGACTGTGATTGTGAAACGTCAAATTATGAAGACTAGGATTAACGGTTAACTCTGTATAATATGAACACTATGAAATGTAAAATAAAATTACCCATGCTTCAGAAATAGCCCAATGTTCATTTCAAGCACGAGAGAATGTTCAGGTACTATATTTCAGAATTTGACATTTAAAGATAAGAATATGACCTCTAAATTTGTGCGGAGGACCAACTCTGACAGGGCAAGCCATTACGCTAATGCATTAGCTTGGAGGTTTGGGCAGTTTAATCACTAAACTTCTCCCTACAGCATCTCGTTCTGTTTCTCCACTATTGTAGATTAATTTTGTCAATAGAAAAGCATTATTCAATGCTCTAATTTGACGTGGCCGCTGAAGTTGGGCGTTAAGTGTGGTGACCCAACTAATCGATAATGACAATCATTGTGCGATTATTTTCATTTCATTTTCATCGATTTTATCGATTAGGTTGTTGCAGCCCTGATATTTAGGTTTCATGATACAGACTACAGTTTTGGAGTACAGTATTTTGTGTATTATGTATTTAGTTTTTAGGCTTATAGTGTTTTTTACAAAGTGACAAAGTGACATCGCCCACTATTGGCCTGACAGCATTAAGTGTTTTTAGTTGTTTTTGTGGATTGTGAACAGGGCCATTTTGACAATTTGTTTATATGTGCTATGTTCCAATTGTTTTTCATCTTTTAATAATTTCTTTTTAGGCCTGATAAAAGTCAAAGAAGAAAGTCCAGATCTAAATAAGTGGAGAAGAAGCATCAGGAACAGAAAGACCTTGACATCAACGGAGAAAAAATCAGCGAAGTGGCAGAATCGAATAACGGAGTCAAAGGCCCTTTCAGCTGCTCTCAGTGCGAAACACTTACAAACAGAAAAGAAGACTTCATGAAACACATGAGAATCCATAGCGTGGAAAGGCTTTTGGCTGTTTTCAGTGCGGAAACACTTTCAAGCGCAATGAAAACCTTTAAGAATCACTTGCTAATTCATGCTGGAATAAAGCCTTTTGCCTGCTCTCAGTGTGGGGAAGACTTTCACAAAAAGGACAACTTAAGAATTCATTTAGCAACGCACTTTCAGTAAAAGCCTTTCGCCTGCTCTCTGCGCGGAAACAGTTTCAGACGCCGCAAAAACCACCTTGAATCACATGTTAATTCATGCCGGGATAAAAGTCTGCACAGCTGCTCTCGGTGTAGGAAAGGATTTTACATAGAAGGACACATGGCAACCACTTGATAACTCACTCTTCAGAAAAACCATTCATCTGCTCTCAGTGTGGAAGAGCTTCACGCGTAAAGCCCACCTTGAGAATCACTTGTTTGATTCATAATGCAATAAAGTCTTTCAGCTGCTCTCCAGTGTGGAAAGAGTTTCATACAGAAAGGACAACAAGAATCGTTGTGCTCACATGGAAGAATGCCAGCTGCTCTCAGTGCGGAAGAGCTTCACGTAAAACGCACCTTAAGAACCACATGTTAAATCATGCTGGAATAAAGCCTTTCAGCTGCTCTCTCGGTGTGGAAAGAGTTTTGCAGAAAGGACACATAACGACCACTTGGTAACTCACTCTTCAGAAAAGCCCTTATACTGCTCCAGTGGAAAGTCTTTCACACGTAAAAGATACCTTAACACTCACGTGTTAATGCACGCTGGAATAAAGCCTTTTACCTGCTCTCCAAAATTCAACAGGAAAGAGTTTCATATGTAAAGAATCCTGAGGAATCACATGCTAATTCATGCTGGAATAAGCCTTTCCAGCTGCTCTCACTGTAGGAAGAGAGTTTCATGAAAGGACACTAAGAATCATTTGGTAACTCACTCTTCAGAAAAGCCTTTTACCTGCTCTCAGTGTGGAAAGGGTTTTATATGTAAAGAATCCTGAAGAAGCACATGTTAAGTCATGCTGAGAAAAAGTAAGGTAGCCAATCAATCCTTCATATAATACTGAGTATATTGTATTTAGGAATAAAAGGCTATCATGCCCCTATTTAATACATGGCATACTTATTACACCTAGATCATACAAAATGAACTCTTAATTCATTGTATTTGGATTTGTAGACCTAGCCCATTGAGAAGTTTTAAGACCAAAACAAATCCTCTGCTAACTGCTAACTTTTTTCATTATGTGAGTCTTAGCAAAATGATCAAAATCTGCAAAATGTACTTGTATGCTTGAGTATACAAATGCCATGAAGATGGAAACTTGGCATTGCATGCAACATGCCCAAATTTTCTTATTTGCATACAACAATATACACACAAATAAGCGTAGTATACATTTAAATATGTATTCTCTTTCTGTAATACTACAATGTGGCTTTCTAGTACTCTTTTATCTACCATTGCAATTAACTATTGAACTTTACATCCTCCCTTTTTTCCACCAAGGCAGTTTTAAATTGCCGTCTCAAATCTTCGACACTAAGCACTGGCTCTGGACCCAGGAAAAGTAGTTTATAGTAGCATCAAAACTGGGCTTAGAAGTAAGAACCTTTATGTGTGAAAGGCTGGGGGCAAAGGGTGCATGGCCAACAAGATGGTTTTGGATGCAGATGCAGATTTTTGTCCCATAAAATTTTGTGCAGTTTTGTCCATAAAGACATGCTAAAAAATTAATCAAAGACAGTATTGGTAGCCATTGTTTCTTTATGCTCATGAGTACCTACTATTATTTGAATTAAATAGTCCTATCTTGAAAATAAGATTGACACATTATTAAGTCACGTAAATCAAGATTAACTATATTTGTTTTGTTAAAACACATTACATTTTGTAACACCCTTGTCCTTTTCTTAATAAGTGTTCAATGATGACGGTAATCCTCTTGTGTGAGCTTCTGGGATAGAAATTATCCATTTATAAACACACTTCAGAATGGGCAGAAGCAGAAGGGTGTCTTTACTTCTTGCATTTGAATACTGGGGTTTCTCCTCATGCTGTTTTCTCTGCTATATAGTGGTAAGTAGGCATGTAGAACTTAAAATTAAGTATATGTATTAGTAAATTTGTGTACTTTTGTCCTGTGTTTTATGAATACTCAAGATTCCAAGCGTACTTACTATATAGTAGAGGAAGTGTGCCATTTCCTTTTTAGCCAGCGTGTCTGCCAGGTGTATCTAGGAAACTCGATTGGCTTCTGCAGGTACAGTTGCAGCTGTCTCCGCGTTAGTCACGGTCCCAGGAGAAGACAGCATATTATCTTTGCATTAAACCCTCCTAGCACTCCTCTATGTGCCTCTCTGTGCGTGGAGATGAGCCCGACTATCTCTAGTCGGTACCTCTCAACCCCACAGCAACTCAGGCTCCTCCCCCAGAGAGTGGAAATTCCATGTCCTAAAACCAGATTCTGTGTCTGGGTTGCTGGGGTCACCGCCTTCTACGCCACCCAAACCACAAAACTCGGCCCTTACAGTCCCTCTTGCAGGTGGTGGCTCACATTTCTCGCTTGTCACCTGTTGCCTTGGGAGACCCTACCAGGCATGTAGCCCTGGACAACATAGCTCCTAGGGTCATTCAGGCACTCAAGCGCCTCCACCATGTTAAGTGGCAATCCAGAGGATCCCTTGCTTGCATTTTCATCGTCCTGGGCCCAATGCCATAGATCCAGCGTTTCAGCATCTAAGAAGACACAGCTGGAGTCATTTTGGAAAAGATTGCTGCATTCCTGGCCAGTGACTTGTGCACTGGCGCCACACTCTTATTTTGTCTGATTTTGTTTAAAGTAAAATATTTTTAAGCAGTCATTATTCCAGTCACTTATTATTTATTGCTTTCGGGATTTTATTTCCAAAGGTTATCACTGCTACAAAAATACTAGTTGTTGCACTATTCAGATGAATAATTGACTGCACTGATCAGTTAAGTAGTCATCCTTCATTTAAATTTTTTTTTCAGAGAGCTTATTGAAGCAGGTCTCTGGAGTGAGCAGAAAACAGCTGCTTCCTGAAGAGATGAGCTGATGTTTGAAAGCAACGTGAATCTGTAAGTTTATAAAGAGTATTATCTGTAGATATCTTTCTGAAAAAAGTGCTAACTAAAATCTGGACGATGTTAAACTCTAAAACTAACTTTTTACAAAATTTGCTTATACTCTTTTCACAGATTCATGCGAAGATGCAGTGATGGAACTTTTGCTTGAATTTTATATGTGACAAACAGGATTACCTATTAAAACATTATAGAGGCTAAAACATGGAAGCTACTGCAGGACTATCTTACCTGCACCAAGTTGTTTGTGAGTGCAATAATGCACTTTAGGTCAATTGTATGAATTCACTCATAAGCCCATAATGCTCAACTGTATGAAACTGGCAAATAAATGTTCATGGAGTTCAGCAGGACTGTTGGAAAGAACCTCAAGCAGGAATTTTATGAAAGCATTGATCAACAAAGTCTTCATCTAATTGAGATCTTTCAATCTAGCAAAGGAGTCAGTCCATTTGTATCCATTGTACACTTGATGCAATAGTTTTTTCTTCTATAAGTAATGAAAACCTTCTCACAGTAAGTTATACTGTAATGGTTGTCCGAGTACAATCAAAATTGTAATTTACTGATCATGCTTTCTTGTAGATCATTTCTTAGTATTCTATTGTTTTATTTACTAGCAGATTAAACTTTTACATGTCTCAGTTTAAAATATAAGTTTACTGTACAAGCTTGAGTCATTTCTTTCCCTACACTAATTCTCTAAGGTAACCTCAGCAAGGATTATAAAGGTCATTAGCGTAACATAAAATTAAATTCACATGAATAAAAGAAAGAGATAGGTTTGGGAGTAAATAATGAAGAGTTGATAAGCAGTCATAATCAGTTTGTACATTACTTTGTGTCAGACTATTTGTTAGCATAATTGATAGTTATTTAGTAGGTAATTTATTGAATGTGTTCTGTTGTTAGGTGTCACCGATCACCCAGAGGTAAGAGGCTCCCTCTGCTGGCTTAGTGACGTGGGACTCTGCTGATGATCATTTGTTCCACCACCTTGGCCTTGACCTTGAATCCTCCTTGTCCAGGCACGAAGGTGCTATCTTCTCTACATCTCAATCCAGCCCCATTTAAGATCGTCACGAAGGACGTTGAGATGGGAAAGCATTAACAACTTGTCCAAAGCTATGTGCATTCTCTTTGATCCTGCATTATGTGATGCATCTCAACTACCCCAAATCGATGAACAACAAGACAATTCATCCAACAAGTCGTCTTATGTTAGGCCAAGCTGACAAAGCCCCAGAGTTACAAACATTAAAAAATCGTCTTGTAATTTAATTTTTGACAGAATGGCTGTTTTATTGTTCTTGAGTTGCACAATTAATCTCTGAAGAGAGATTCTTTGATTCAAAATGTCCTGTCATCGATGTAAGTATGATGTGCAGTTTACCAGTCTTCTGTGGTAAAGTGTTTAAAATTTACAGTAGTCATCTTTAAGTTTTAGAGACTTGACTCAAGTTTTAATGCTTCAACATGTTCATGTATTGTAAGCAATGTCAAAGCCTATCAAAATGTTGCTTTTCTTTACTACCGTGATTCATACATTGATGAAATTGTGCTGCCTGTTTTTCAAATGCTGTTATTATTTTGTTTCTTAAATAAGACTAGTTTAATTTCTTAATTATAAGGCATTACACGTAGATATAAAATGTATTAATACCTAAAGTCCTAAAAGCACAAAACCTTTACAGTTTTAAAATTCACACTTCTTGTTATGAAGAAAATGTTTATATGTTTCCTGGTGACACCCCTCCTAATCCAGCTGAGCTCTGCAAAGAGCAAAGTACATTACACAATAAAGTGATTCTGAGAAAATCTACAGAGCAAACTGAACACAGTTTTTTCTGGTAAGAAAAGTTTACTATTAAGTAAATTTAAATTGACTTTATAAAAATATCTATTTAGCATTTTTATTATTGAAAATGTTTTTAACTAAATGGGTATTAATAGATAGGTTTCTTTATGATAAAAATCTGTAATGGCTGGTAGGAAACTTTTGTAACTATCTTTGAAAGAGCATCCGCTAAATACCTTGGATATAAATGTAGATTAATTTAAACATCCACTGGCTTTATATAATATATTCACTGTTTCAAGGTCTAATACAGTAATTCTGTTGGATAACAATAAGTTCTACCAATGATGGTAACATAAATAGTGCTAGGTAGAATACTTACAAAATGTAGTCTGTAACTGATTACATATTACATGATGAAAACTGCATTTAATGGAATGTATGATACTTGTTTTAGGTAATGAATTCTGATACTTTTAAAATGACTTGTTTAAATATAACAAACATTATATTAATATACAACTGAGATATTTTCGCATATAATATAAGCATCTTGAAATATATGCGTATTACATTCAATGGTTTCACAAATCAGGTGTATGTAAACTTTTTTGAATGTAGTAATTTTTTATAGTTTATGAAACTTTTGGCCACAACTGTAGATATAAAGTCTTTTTAAGTCATATAATTTACATGTTTTGATGTGCTATGATTTTCATGCAGGCCAATTCCAGATTCTAGAGCAGAATGCTCCCAAACAGTCTTACCCGTAGACTCTTAACACTCATCATCAGATTCAACCACCGACACAAACAGCACCAGCCGGAGCTGTGACCAATGCTCCTGTGCCTATTTGCTGTCCAGCAGGTAGCAGAATTTCTCCTCTTAATGGACTTGAGCATTTCTGAGAAGGCCAACCGAGCCATGGTAGCCATTTTTCTTAAAACTAAATGGACTTTTATGTGTGTATGTCAGTGTGAAGTAAGGAAATTTTATACAAATAAATTGTTTAAAAGTGTACATGTTTTATTGCATACTTGTGAATAATTTCCTTTATGAAATGCTATATAAGTTACAGTTTAAAAGTTATGACGTACCAGTCTCATAGATTGTTTCACGAGTTGAAAAGTCAGCACATTCATAAATCAGTGAATTTTTGCAGTTAGAGTTCTAAGCCTTAATGCACTGTTATGAGTCCACAAGTCATTTTCTTGTTCCTCACACAGACTGTCCAGATAATGATTACTCTGTGACTTTCCTGCTTAGGATCGATATCTACAATTCATGCAGAATCCATATCATCTTTAGTGGTATATACCATGCTGGGGATCAATCATCGTAGAAACAATTACACCATCAAGCCATCATTTGTGAGCTATATTTTCCAACAAACATCCATTTACAACTTTCTCTCTCCTGTCCAGTACATTGTGCAGAGTTCCTCTGCATTGCTGCCGAGAAACAAACTTAATTCGCCCTCCAGTGTGTGTTTTGAGTATGTACACAGCACTTATTAATTTGAATTAGGCTTTGCCCAACACTGGCAGTTGTGTGCATCAGGATCTGGTGATCTTAACCGGCGGGCGCATCGATTTTCTGGTCTCTGATGAACACACGCAATCTCACAGGTGCTGATCCACCCATCTAGTCTGGATACAAACTGTGAAACAGATTAGAAAGAGACAGGACTAATATCAGCGTAGATGCCATTCTTTTCTGATGTCACAAGTACATATTTATTTTGGAAGTAGTGTTCGGTTCCAGCAAATCCACGTAGTACGGCCTAAAATCCCTTTAGTGGATTTGAATAATAAAAGGTATTAATTTGGTGTGTTATGTAGGCTAAGTTAAAAGATGTCTTTAGTCTAGATTTAAACTGTAGTGTGTCTGCTTCCTGAACAGAGTTAGGAAGTTGTTCCAGAGTTTAGGTGCTAGATGAGAAATGATCCCCACTGCCGCAGTTGATTTGATATTCTAGGTATTGTTATCAAATGGCCAGAGTTTGAGAGCGCAGCGGGCGAGGCAGGACTATAATGTGATAGGCTCGCTCCAAGTGAGGAGCTAAACCATTCAGGGCTTTATAGATAATTAATAAGATTTTAAAATCTATTCGATGTTTGATAGAGCCAGTGCAGTGTTGACAGAACCGAGCTAATAACAGTCACTTCCTAGTTCTAGTAAGGACTCTGGCTGCGTTTTGGACTAGCTGAAGTTTATTTATTAAGCGTACCAGAACAACCACCCAATAAAGCATTACAATAATCTAACCTCAGTCATAAGCTGCATGAATTAATATTTCTGCATTTAGACGTTGAAATCATAGTGCGTAATTTAAATATATTTTAAGATGGAAAAACACAGTTTACAGATGCTAGAAACATGATTTTCAGAAGATTGTATCAAATAGCACACTAGATTCTAACTGATGATGAAAATTAACAGGCAGCCATCAAGTGATAGGCTGTGTTCTAGATAATATAGTAGGGTTTTAGGTCAATTAGTAAGCACCTCTGTTTTCTGAATTTAGCATTAGAAGTTACTCATCATCCAGCTTTTTATATCGACTGCCATTCTGTTAGATTCTCAATTTGGTGTTGTATCACCAGGCTGCGCTGAAATATGGGGCTGAGTATCATCAGCATAGTGAAAGCTAACACCATGACTCCTAATGTAATATCTCCCAGTAACATGTACAGGTTGAAAGTAGCAGTCCTAGCACTGGAAGCCTTGAGGAACTCCATATTTCACCTCTTAATATATTTAGCATTTTTCGTGGAATGGTGATTGATGCTTGTGATTTATTCTTTCTTTTCTCCTTTAATTTATGTAATGTAGTGTATTTTCACATATACTTTCCAAGTTAACATGATGCATTAAAATTCTCCATATTTTTGTTCTCTTGCCAGGTGAAGGTTCCTTGGAATGAACATTTTAAGTGCTTTAACTGCAGGTTCTGCCATTATTATCATTTCAATAGATTTTTGTTGTAGGACCATTGTACGATTGCTGCCAACACAATTTTGACTGTTATGAGTTTGAAGAAAGTATAAGGTATATCATCAACTTTCACATTGATTTACTTAGATACAATAGGATCACTGTAGGGACAAAATGCTAATTCTTAATCTACACTCATATGTTGTCTTTTTTTCACAGTATTTTTAAGAAATGCTTTATAGATGTTTTATGATTAGTCATTTTTAATGCAGAAAGGCACTATACATTGAGCACCCAGTGAACTAGTGTACGTAAGAAATGTACATTTTATTTTTTATTTATATTAAATATTTGTATTTTTCCTCAGACTCTCTTCTGAGGAATTGGTAGTATATTGCTTATATTTGCTTTGCTTGAGTTGATCATCTCCATCTACCTGTCAGCATTTGCTGTAAAACAACCTGCTGCGGTTCTCCACTGGTGAGTTATGTGTCAGCAATTTGTCTATACACATACATATACATTTGTAGTTTTAGACAGATGAAAGTAAAGAATTAAGAAGAAAGAAAAAATACATATGAGTCATTGCACTACTATTTGGTAGATTTTATTTCCCCATAAAAGCGATATAATGTGTCTAAAACAATAAAAGCTCATGATACAATGTTAGAAAAACCTGGGTACCTAGGTGCACTTTTAGCACTTTTAAGTATATATCATTTGCAGTTTCAAAGGAATGAACACTAGAGGCTATAAAACTCACACCTTTTTATTACAAAACACACATGTTCTGATTAATAAAATTAAATTTTTCACTTTGATTACAGTACATAGAAAGAATATCATGTTATGATTGTAATATTAATATTCTGGGAGATTAAAACTGATGCTTTTGAATGTAGAATCACACATATCCAGCTTCCCCTATCTGTGACTTTTCATAGATGGTAAGTTTGCTCTCTGTAGCTCAAAAGTACAGAGATGTATCTGTGAGGCGAGGAGCTCTAGTTTGAATACTGTATAACTATGGTTCTAAACAAAACAGTTAAAATATGCATAAAGAGTAAGTTGAAATCAACAAATGTGTAGTTATATCGGTTTGCACTCAGAGCTGGAGAAAGAGAAAGGTAGAGTAGCAATAGGCTTAGAAAGCTCAATAGAGCTTCAGCAGTAGCCGTGAGTAGTCTAGTGAGTATTATGGAACTTCTCCAGCAGAGTAGGATCAAGGGGATGTCATCGTGAGAACCCAAGATAATTCTTGGGACCTTAGCCCTCCTAGTGACCAGATATTCTGAAGCTACCACTGCAGCGTCGGGACTCAGGATTTCCCTTGACTAGTAGGCGGTGCCTTCCTCCAGGATCAGCTGGTACCTGATCAGGCGGTTCCCGGAACAGGGAATAATGGGAAAGCTAGAAACCATAGCCCACAGAAGCAGAAGTCCAATAGCAACAAGGGTTGCATTGGCCTGGGTGAATGGGGGAATACGCTGTGTCCATGGTACATATTGATGATCTGAGGATAGCCCGGCAGTGCAACAGAGCTGGCTCAGAGACAACTGAAGGATGATCTAAAAAGAGTACCTTACGCGCTTGGCATTGGGTTTGGCTTCTTGAGTGGAGGTTCTTGTAGTCCTGGGCGGTTGCTCAACCAGTGTCTCCACTCTTGCAGACAAACATGATGGCTAGCTATGTTTGTTAAGTTTCAGATGATTTGACAAAAAGAATTCGCTAATGGGACAATGCAAGTTATAAATGACGATCCTTATGGACAATTTATTTCCTGATTATCTAACATATACTTGACATATTTTACATATATTTAGTATATTTTAAGCTGCAAATTTACTCCTATAAAATTAGGTTGCAAAGTGTACTTATTTTTTTAGGTGTAATTCCCATAAATCGACCTGTAGGAAGTGTCTTAAACTAAAGTTATTACTGTTGGACTGAATACCTTAGTGTTCTTGTATTCATAGTATTTGCATTAATAAGCCATAAAAGCAGCTATTGAATTTTTCCACAGGTGTAAATGCTATTTCCACTATAGTTCCACCTGCTCAGCCCTGTGATGTTAGATGTTTAATCATTTGTGATCTAAGAACTCAGTGGTAAGAGGAGTTTGAAACACCAGTTTCAATTGAGTTGAGTAAAATGGTACACAAAACCATAAAATTATAAAACACATCAATTAACTAAGATTAGGAAGCTGATCATGCAGCTTTTATCTTGCAGATATCTGTATGATCAACTAGCCCTTCCATGAATCACCATCCTGCAGAAATACCTCCACGAGTACAATGAAATAGGATCCTGCATATCAATGATGGTTTTGTAGGACACGCTAACTTCGGTGTTTCGCCCCTTACTGCTATCATGTCGAATTGAAACAAAGTAGATATCACTTGATCAGATAATAATTACATGAAAGCTTATCTTTTGGATTCTATCAGCATTTTTAGCAAAATAGATTTATTCACATATTCGTATTCTGTGACAGCTTATTTTGCATTATATGATTATGTATATTTTAGAAAGCAAGACATCTACAAAGTCAATCTTAAGCTTCAGAGCAAGTAGTTTTCTTATTGTGCATTGTTTTGATAATTATAATGTGTAAAAGTATATGATATAAAAATGTCAGTTAAGGGCCTAATTAGTGTTTCTTTCAGTAAACTTTGGTAGATTCTTGCGCATTGAATTTAAAAGCAGAATAAAATAGCAGCTGTTGTTGGCTTGCAGATATAGCTTTAAGTTGATTAGTTTCATACTCTGTGTGTACCCAGCATCATGTACCTGGATGTCTCCGATTAATGGTGATATTTGGCTATCTTTGTTCTTGTCTGTCGTCTGCTGCCTCTGGCCCTGCACACTTGAACTGGTGGACTCTGATTAAGATTGCCAAGTTAGTGCAGAACGCCGAAATTATTATATTATTGTACCATAACAGAATTACTGAAGCATATCTTGCAGATAATAATTGTACATGAAGGCTGAAACAACTCATATTGAGGTGCATAATTGTCGGTATGTGTTTCTTTTTAATCAAATGAGCAAAATGTAATGATGGATCAGTAATAAAGAAGAAAATGCATTTAACTCAATCAATCCAATCAATGAAGGGATTAGGTGTGAAACCATCATGGAACCATTTTGTTTGAGTACCATTTTCCTAATGTGACTTTCCGCCGGCTTTTTGCTGAGGTAAAGAAAAGGTGCCTCTAGGTGTAAATAATGTGCAGTTCATTCATTGCTGAATAATGATTTATGATTGTACATAATGTTTCTTTGTACTTTGTTCTCTGTTTCTAATGTTCTTTCTTTTGTAGAAAACTATGTTTTATAATCTGATTTATTAAGCATGTTTGTATATTCTTCATAGTAGCGGCAGGTAAATAGACAGACCCAGCTGTATGTGAATTCTGTGAAATCAAAATCTGGAAGTCATCATTAACTAAGCATTAGCTTCTCATTGTTTCATCATGCATGTGGGCCCTCAACTAAAGTAGTTACAGACTAAACATTGACCAATTAAAGCGCAGCTTGTAAATTCCTATTGACCTCCAAAAACTGAATTCATCTTCAGTTATATAAGTATAGGGTTTGTACTGCCCCCAAAAAAATGTATGCAATATTACGCTTTTTTATGCGTTTTTAGTACAATTAAAACTTTTAAACACGATACAAAGTATTACAACAAATATTGTTAATTTTTGCCAACATTAAAATTTTAGTTGCTTTAATGTTTTTGCGTTGCAGCATTTTATTGCATTTTTACTAGCAACTGCAACTGTTGTATTGCAAAAAAAGTTTACGATTATCACAGCCACTATCAAGATGTTTACTTACTCTGTGACCACACTCAACAAAAAATGCATATATTAATAATAGGCACTAAAGATGTGAACTAAAAATCTTTGTTATATCTTTATATTAATATACCTTACTAGCCTTGTTTTGGAGCTATTGCAGGTATCTAACCAAGACATGTCCTGGTCTATTATTACTGAGCAGAAAATGGGCGCTGTGCATCTCACAGCTATCATGGCAAACATTTATAACCCTTATTTTCTCTGTATTCGTCAGCGACTACCTACCTGAAAAAGCCACGAGAAGATTTACCAGCAATGGCCATCATTAACCGCACCTCCATCGACTGGGCCGGGAGCACTGGCTGCGGCCCACCATGTTTTCGCTAGCCGGCAACACCCTGGTGCAATCATTTTCCAACATCCATCAAAAGATTTTAATATCCAATGACACCCATTGTTTTATATATTTCACCAGAAGGAGTCCTTTGGCATTAGACATTTTTGTCAAATGCGTATCTGCTGTTTTTCATGCTTTTGATGGCATGTGCTTCCAGAACCAGCTACGACATTGTCCATACCTAATCATTTTCGAGGTAGTGTTTAAGGTACATACAGGTTCAGGGCTTGTGTGGGAGTTTTGGACTCACTTTCAGTTTACCTTGTTGTAGCTGTCAAAACTGCGTTAGAGTGCTTCAATGAGTTTGGCTTTTTCCAGGTTGATTCAAATAAGTCCTGTGCACATGGAGCACATGGGAAGACCTTTGGTTATTAAGCCCTGGAGCAAGTGAAAGAGAAGAAGCAGAGGGGCTGAGACAAGCTAGTACTCAGGCAGGACTCCCTCTGCTGGCTTGATTGAAGTTCTCTACCAGCCTGTTTGATGTTCTCACAAAGAGGATCTTCTCGGCATATTCCATACTCCTCTGTCAAAGAATATTAGGCTAGAAGTAAACAGATCTTATCCTTGCCCGGCTAGTAATTCTGAGCGTTTACATTCATTACATTTTTCAGTTTCTGAGTACTGCTGCAGTGTAATCAGATTTCTTCGACTACTTCACAGAGTGTTAAAGCGAGCTTGTCGGAGCGATGGCTGTAAAATGTTCAGCATCCGTTCTTTGTTTCCCCTGAGATTTTATGTGTATTATACTCTTCCCATTTTATCATTGTTTGGATTTGGACTAATTTTGTACTAATTCTCTTTCTTAACATTGTATTGTGACATAAAGTAAGTAGATCCACTCATGTTTTGATGTTGACAGAGTATCCTCCATTTACCCTCCTCCAGGTTTTTTTGCTAACCTGATATTTATACTGAGTCACAATCATCATAAAGAAGTATCTAACATGACATTTCCTTTCAATTTCCTCCAACTGGCGCTGCAGCCTCAACAACTTTGAGTCAAACACAACTATAAGGAAAGGCTTGTTGAACTTCATGCAGCTACTGCTTGACAAAAGCAATACGAAACCAATACATACAGTCAGGGTCAAAATATCAGCACTTGTAGTAAATGTAGTCAAGTGAATAAATATGATAGAAATGAATCTGCATTGTTAATCATTTTGATTTTTAAATATTCTCCTAATAGACATTGGAAGGAATGGTCTCTGAACTCTTGTCAGTTGTTCTCAGCCTTATCCAGGAGTTATGGGAAGATTTAGGCTGTTAAACTGGCAAATTGAGGTTTCAAAAATGCTGATTAAAGAGAGAGGGTGTTGTGTACTTTTGTCAGTACTTTGCTGAACCTCAATTTTGAAACCTCAATTTGGTCAGGGACCCAAGAAGCTGTGTTGTTTTAAGGTTTGTGTTGTTGTGGTTTGTTGTCAGGTTGGAGATTATATATATATATATATATATATATATATATATATATATATATATATATACAGACAATATGCAAATGTAGTCAATTTATTGCTATAATTATATATTTCTTATTTTATTATCTTTTTGTCATTATTAGGTGTATCTAAGATATGATAAGGCATATTTTATGGCATAACTTGCTTCCAGTGCTGTTCCCAGGAGTCCAGGTGGCCCAGGTGTCAGGAGCTCAGGTGGTTAGGAGTAGTGATACAGCTGGCCACTTCTACAAAGAACATAAAGCCTGACACTTTAATATACTGGCAATATAAAAGCCTAGAAACATCATGCTGTTTGGTCACATACAACTTCCCATAGTAGGAAAACAATACTATGGCATTCAACTTATTCAGCCGGGTTTATATAGCCTGGTTATTTTTCAAAATATCTTTTAGCGAATGATGACAAAATGTTCATTTTGGGTAGATTATTCTTTTCAACAAAGAAAGAAAATCAAGGATATTTTTTTATTAGCGTCTTAAATACACATACACATTGTTACAAATAGCAATCGGTAGAGGCTTGGAAAGCAGCTCACTGCGGATCACATTACTGGCTCCTTTTTGTATATTTATTTATATTTCATTGTATTGTGGAGTATGTCTGGGACCCGGTGATTAAATGGAAGGTGCGATCACAGATATCTGCAAGGAAAAAAATCTATATAATCAGCATCTTGCGTACTGATGGCTAATTCATTGATATTAAACATTTATTCGTCCTTGCTCAGTCTTCACACATTACTAGACAATCAGCGCAGGCTTTCTTCATTCTTCATTTTATTATTTTTTTTTTTTTTTGAGTATCTTTTGGCCTCAAAGCTCAACTAAACTTCTCTTACCTCGGGCTCTTAAGATCATTGAAATGACAGGGCCTTTAAAATACTTAGAGCATTCGAGAATTAGAACTACAGAACATTCAACTCCTTTGGAAAGAAAGCCAGATATAGCGATTTATGTTTTATTATTGTACAGTGCCATAAGCGCAGTAACAGCAAAGCCATTCCGATGTGCAGGTTTTGTATAGTAAGATGCTAATACTAAATGCTTTTGGGAGATACATTTTGTACTCCAATCTTTGCAACTGTATCACTTTGTAAGTCGTGTGATTTGAGACTTAAGTGCAGTACTTCCACTGTTCACCATAAAAATCGTATTATAGGGGTTATTAGGGAACTGGAAATCTGGCAAATTGCTGTAATAGAGTACATGAGGGTAATGCATGGCATAAAAGATAATAAAGTTAAACATTTTATGCAACATATACTGTAGAGTGCACTAGAAATATGCTAGAAGTTTGCTTGATAACTTTTAGAGTGGTTGGATTTTGTCAGTCTTCGCATGAAAACTGTATGATAGTGCTTCAATATCATCTCGAATGAAGTGCATGCCACACCCGTTATATTTCTTAATGTAGCCATAAAATCCATTAGGCTATGGCGTTGGCCCAAATGGCCAATTGACCCGATGCATTACTCACCTGTGGAGAACAGCAGCAGAGTTACTTTGTGAGCAAATGATGACAAATAGATGGAGATGATAAACTCGAGCAAGGCAAATATCAATAAAACACTACGATTCCGAGAAGAGAGTCTGAAGGAAAATACAAAATCAGATCAAAATAAATGGGGCCAAGCTGCTTCCAGCTATTTCTGGAAATGAAGAGCTAATCATAAATGCAACTTCTGAATATGATTTATTAGTTTATCACATTTTGACTAATGGGTGAGACTGTTATAAAATCAATGGTATATCCTGTGAGTTCACAATGGCCCAGACAAAGTTTGATGTCAATACGCCAAGAACCGCAGAGATAAAGCCTTAAAGTGTCATTTTGGCATCATACCTCACATTAAATCGTGTCGTGGTATGGAAAAACCCAACAAAATGCTTAACTTTTTGTCAACATGATCTGAAGATGAATTCACCTTAGGTTTCACTGAAAACTAGCCCCTTGAGACTAACTGTCTATGAGGAGTTCGAAAAATGGCGTAGGAAGATCAATTGTGGGACAATAGGTATTGATGTTCTCTGCATTATCTAGGAATCAGGAAAACTCTCGACCACAAGGAAATTGCCACAAAACGTTTTGAGTTCCGTCAGGGCATGGTGCAAAAGAAGCATACCAAGTTAGGGATAAAAGTAAAGATTCTGTGCATCAAACCTTACCCATAGTAACATAAATAATCAATAATACAGCATAAAACTGTTCTGCCTATTATGTATTATGATAAGCTATTCTCTATTTTTAATTTAAGCTTGTGTTTGTTGCATATTAAAACTGTTCTTATGAATATTTCATGAGATGATACAACATATTATAAAGAGATTATTTATAATCCATCAGCCATTCACTAATATAGAATACCTATAATGTATTATAAATACAGACTTCATTGAAAGACTTACCATATACCTTTCCTCCAAATCCTGTGATCATATCTGTGACTTATGTGCATTGGTCCTAGAGGCCAAATCAGGTGGGAAATTATAATAACGGCAGTGACTGCGCCGCTTACTAGAAAATGTTCATTTCCAAGTAAACCTTTCACTATAGATGAAAACAAAACATAGCACAGATTAATAAATTAGGAAGGCTATGTAGCGTTTTATACATGAAAGAGTTATTATTATTATCATCCTCCTTAATAAGTGTCGGTCAGTTGTGTGTACATACCAAGCGCATGAACGGAGGCCAGTGCAGTTTGTTTTCGGCAGCAATGCTGAGTAGACCTGCAATGATGTACTGACAGGAAAGATGGAGCCAAAATTAAGGCTTCGAGTTTAAAAATGTACCTTGAATTATAAAGACAGATCAGCAATTGTAATTGTTTCTCACGATGATTGATCCCAGTATGGAACACCACTAAAGACAGATATGGATTCTGCATAGATTGTAGACCACGATCCCAAGCAGGAAAGTCAATATACAATCATTATCTGGACCGGTCTGAGGAACAAGAGAAAAACATTCTTTGTGACCTTTATGCTTTGGTACACTGAAAATCGGAATCTGTAAAATAACCCTCATCTCATGATGGACTTCATCATATTACATTTCTTCATTATCTTACAAATTGTTTTCTGTGGAGTACAATGAAGTACACTTTATGACACAAACCATAAACCTTTCTTGAGCATTACAATGAAGCATAAGAACAGTCTTATACAGTGTTATAATATTTCTTTATTTATTAGTTATAGCTTTTATGATCATGTATAACACAACACAACTCATCCACTTAAGCTGCAATGGATTATATTTCCCATAGTTATAATGCCTTAATAATAGACTTATATTATTATGTGTAGGCTTCGTGAAAGTGTTACCAAAACCAAGCTTGCAAGGGCTTCCGGTTGGCCTTTCAAGTACCTGAAGTCACGAAGAGGAGAAACTCCTGTTACTTGTTCATAAGTAGGCACAGGGCATTGGTCACAGTCCCGGCTGGTGCTGTTTGTGTCGGTGGTTGAATCTGGATGATGAGTGTTGAAGAGTTCACGGTGAATTGTGTAGGACGTTTCTCGCGCAGAATCAGGAAATTGGCCGTACGAAAATCATAGCACATCAAAACGTATGAAAATGCTAAATGTGTAGTTCAAAACATAACATTCGCTGAATTTTTATATTTCAATTTATTCTACATGTACATTACCTAGACATCAAGCAGACTTTTTTTAAACAAAGAAACGTCACCCAGCCATTATAGAATTTTACAAAGAATAAATCAGTGAATCAATAGTATTAAGTTTAAAAAAACAACTCCCCTACAAGAAAAATATATAAATGCATAGATACGTATTTCTAGAAGTTAGCCCAAATTTAGTTAGTATGTAATTTTTTTATTAATTTCTTTTTACCAGAAACTCTCTGCCTGCTCTTTAGTGTCACTTTAGTCTGTGATCGTACTTTGTGCTCCTCCTTATCACCTGAGCTTTGTAATGTACAAACCTGCCTGCTAGCAGGAAATAAAATATCTTCCCTTACATAAGTTTTCCTAGATATGTTTGCAATAGCAACACATTTTAACAGATAACCTAGCTGCTGGTTTAGGGAAATGGGTATATACATTTGAAAAGAAAGTTATACAAATAATCAAGAACATTACGTTACAGAAGAACAGACTGAAACAAAAGATAGACTGGGCTGAGCAATTTCTTTTACCCTCCAGCAGGATGATCATCCATTGGAGCAGTGCATTACCAAGATTAAATTGACTGTAATGTTTGAGATGCTTTTGTTATGACAACTTGACATAAACCATCATAATCCTGCTCCAGTGCCTATATCACACTAAGTGCAAATAGCAATGTATTCCATTTACACACCAATTGTGTAAATTACATTATTTAAGTGCAAGTAGCATTTTAAGTAGTTATCTTCACTTTAGTATTGAAGTACATTTATAAAACAGAATGCAATTTATTGAGTGTAAATGTTCATTTAATTCAATCTTTTGAAAGTAGATGCCATGAATTGACACCATATTGGAACAATAAAGCCCTCCCTACGCCTGCAACACTTTATTTTAACTTTTTGATAGTTTCCTTAATCATTTATTAAACTTGTAAAAGCTTTTATGATGTTTAAAATGTAAAAAGTTGTGAGGTCCATCCACGAGCGGTAATCCAGTCACTGGTTAGAGGACCGATGCGTGTAGAGTCCTTCTGCAAAATCCTTATATTTATTAATCTTTTATTTTCCAATTTTAATTCTGACCTTTCCACATAATTTTATCTGACTTCAATCTTTCATGATTTAGTTATAATATTACATTTAAATGTAACTCACCGGATCCCTCTAATTTGGATCATTAACTGTAATATTTCCTAGTTTCCATTCATCGTCGCTTAGAACCTGTTTGGCGGAACAAACTCACAACACATCAGGCTAGTCAGTCTTAGTCAGCGACGATGGTGACAGGCAGACCTGTGGCGAGCACCAGATGATGGGCTGAGGTGAGCGCAGGGGCTGGATAGGGTGGAGGTGGTCAGACTTTGTAGGCAGGCACTGGAGGCGCCCTTGGGGGAACAGTCTCTGGAGGCACCCTTGAGGCCTAGAGTTAGTACGGTTTATTTTACACCAAACAGTGTATTAGCCACTGCCAACAAGAACTGAAAAAAATTCTGTAATAAAATAATAGCAAATTTAATTTGTACCACTGAATAAAAGTAGTTCTGATCCAGATCCAACTCCTCACCTTATAAATCCACCCCAACTCCACCCTTGGTTGTGGATCAACACACCCCCTGGATCGTAGGCTGCAGCAAGACATACTTATTATAACAAATACACTAACAAATTGTTTTCTTGGTAATGTCAAGTTGTCAAGGTCAATGACACTGACAGATTATATGATGAACAGATTAGATGTATAAGGCAACTCCAAACAATGTCATCTTTTGCAAAATATTGACACTATGACAGTTGTCATAAACATGCATAAAACATCCTCAGATGATGTTCGTGACGTATGCCTGAGTCATGATTATAAAGTGTCATGTCAGTCTTATAACACACCTTTAGAGAATTGCCACATACCACCTTGATCACTGTAGGTGCAAGTATCATAATGAAACAATGCAGTGTGTTAGAAAGCCAAAGCAATTGGCGCTGACATGAGTACCTCAAGATAGACAACACGTGAACACATACAAAAAGTCAGCAAGAGTCCATATCTCTTTAGCTCTCTCCTTCCCTTTAACACAGAACCAGCTGAAGCAGTCCATTGCAGCCATATGTAGCAAAGAACCCAAAGATGGATGATCTGCCACTGTTGAAGAAGCTATCCCTTAGTTTCTTTTCCTTGCAGTAACAGAATATCCATCACCATGATTCATTTAAAGGTGATGCCTCCAGCCTTCATGCTGCACCTTTTTCATGTGGAACAATTGTAGTAGGGAGATGGATACATGATGACTTTTTAGGAAGAATGGCCAGATGTTTTGACATGAGAGTGAAACTCAGCCTCTGTCAGTCTTCCTTCCTTGCGCAAAATATCACGATCATCAATACTTTACTTATTTCCAGCTTTGAATGAAATTTCTTCCCTTGATTTGATTTAATTTCATTGCCAAATTCTTCCTTTTGGACTGTACGAATTATGGTTGCTCATCTTTTCTTTTTTTTTCATATGTGTGGCTTCATTTTTGATCTTTCTACACTTTTTACCTTTCCTGCCCTCACCCCAATCTAAGAAACCTTTCAAACCTGTACCCTTTTGAGTTCTAGGTCTAAGCATCAATCTACCGTATCTTTGCAGAGAAACTTGGGCAGTAAACAAGTTAGGTCTGTAGGTTCCTTTTACAGAACTCAAAAGGGTACAGGTTTGAAAGGTTTTCAGATTGGAAGAGGGCAGTGAAAGCGTAAAAGTGTAGAAAGATCAAAAATGAAGCCACAATACATGAAAAAAGAAAAGATGAGCAAATCATAATTCGTACAGTCCAAAAGGAAGAATTTGGCAATGAAATTAAATCTCCAAATCAAGGGAAGAAATTTCATTCAAAGCTGAACAAGTAAAGTATTGATGATCGTGATATTTTGCGCGTGGAAGGAAGACTGACAGAGGCTGAGTTTCACTCTCATGTCAAACATCTGGCCATTCTTCCTAAAAGTCATCATGTATCTCATCTCCTCATACAATTGTTCCATGAAAAGGTGCAGCATGAAGGTTGAGGCATCACCTTAAATGAAAATCACAAAAGATGGATGATCTGCCACTGGTAAGGAAAGAAACTAAGGGATAGTTTCTTTCCTTACCAGTGGCAGATCATCCATCTTTTGCTCCTTTTGCCACATATGGTTGCATGGACTGCTTCAGGCTGTTCTGTGTTAAAGCGGGAAGGAGAGAGCTGAAGAGATATGGACTCTTGTTGACTTGTATGTGTTCACGTGTTGTTCATCTTGAGGTACTCGATGTCAGCGCCGATTGCTTTGCTTAACACACTGCATTGTTTCATTGCGATACTTGGCACCTGCATAGTGATCAAGGTATGGTAACACTTTCCTTAAAGGGGTGTACATAAGACTGACATGACACCTTTATAATCATGACCAGGCATACGTCATGAACATCATCGAGGATGTTTTATGCATGTTTATGACAACTGTCGTTAGGTGTCATTTATTTTTGCAAAGATGACATTGTTTGAGTTGCCTTTTATACATCTAATCTGTCTAATCATATAATCTGTCAGTGTCATTGACCTGACAACTTGACATTACCAAGAAAACAACTTGTTAGTGTATTTGTTACACAAGTATGTCTTGCTGCAGCCCACGAGATCCAGGGGGTGTGGTTGATCCACAACCAAGGGGTGGAGTTGGGTGGATTTATGCAAGGTGTGAGGAGTTGGATCTGGATCGAACCACTTTTATTCAGTGGTACAAATTAAATTTGTTATTATTTTATTACAGAATTTTTTTTTTCAGTTCTTGTTGGCAGTGGCTAATTACACCGTTTATGTGTAAATAAACCGTACTCAATCCCTGCCTCAAGGGTGCCCTCCAGAGACTGTTCCCCAAGGGCGCTCTCCAGTGCCTGCCTACAAAGTCTGACCACCCTCCCACCCTATCCAGCCCCTGCGCTCACCCTCAGCTCATCATCTGGTGCTCGCCACAGGTCTGCCTGTCACCATCGCCGCTGACTAAGACCTGGACTAGCCCAGATGTGTTGTGAGTTTGTTCTGGCCAAACAGGTCTCTAAGCGATCGATGAATGGAAACTAGGAAATATTACAGTTAATGATCCAAATTAGAGGGATCCGCAGTTACATTTAAATGTAATATAACTAAAATCATGAAAGATTGAAGTCAGATAAAATTATGTGAAAGGTCAGAATTAAAATTGGAAAAATAAAAGATTAATAAATATAAGTGATTTTGCACAAGGACTCTACACGCATCGAACCTTCAACCAGTGACTGGATTACGCCGGTGGATGGACCCTTACAACTTTTTACATTTTAAATAACATCATAAAAGCATTTATGTTTAATAATGATTAAGGAAATTATCAAAAAGTTAAAAATAAAGTGTTGGGTAGGCGTAGGGAGGGCTTTATTGTTCCAATATGGTGTCAACCATGGCATCTACTTAAAAGATTGAATTAAAATGAACATTTACACTCAATAAATTGCATTCTGTTTTATAATGTACTTCAATACTAAAGTGAAGATAATTGCCACTTAAATGCTACTTGCACTTAAATAATGCACTTACACAATTGGTGTAAATGGAATACATTGCTATTTGCACTTAGTGTGACATAGGCACTGACAGATTATGATGGTTTATGTCAAGTTGTCATAACAAAGCATCTCAAACATTACAGTCAATTTAATCTTTGCACGTACTGCTCCAATGGATGATCATCCTGCTGGAGGGTAAAAGAAATTACTCAGCCCAGTTCATCTTTTGTTTGGTCTGTTCTTCTGTAACGTAATGTTCTTGATTATTTGTATAACTTTCTCTTTTTCAAATGTACATACCCATTTCTAAACCAGCAGCTAGGTTATCTGTTAAAATGTAACACATTGCAAACACATTCAGGAAAACTTATGTAAGGGAAGATATTTTTATTTCCTGCTAGCAGTGGGCAGGTTTGCATATTACAAAGCTCAGGTGATAAGGAGGAGCGACAAAGTACGACTACAGACTAAAGTGACACTAAAGAGCAGGCAGAAGAGAGTTTCTGGTAAAAAGAAAATTAATAAAAATTACATACTAACTAAATTTGGCTAACTTTCTAGAAATACGTATCTATGCATGATATATTTTTCTTGTAGGAGTTGTTTTTTTAAACTTAACACTATTGATTCACTGATTTATTTTGTAAAATTCTATAATGGCTGGTGAAGTTCTTGTTTAAAAAAAGTCTGCTAAATGTCTAGGTAATGTGCATGTAGAATAATTGAAATATAAAAATTCAGCGAATGTTATGTTTTGAACTACACATTTACATTTTTACATGTTTTGATGTGCTATGATTTTCGTACGGGCCAATTTCAGATTCTGAAAGGAGAATGTCCCACACAGTCTTACCCGTGAACTCCTCAACACTCATCATCCAGATTCAACCACCGACACAAACAGCACCAGCCGGGACTGTGACCAATGCTCCTGTGCCTATTTATGAACAAGTAACAGGAGTTTCTCCTCTTCGTGGACTTCAGGCATTTCTGAAAGGCCAACCGAAAGCCCTTGGGGTAAGCCATTTTGGTAACACTTTCTACGAAGCCTGTTATTACAATACATTATAAGTCTATTATTAAGGCATTATAACTATGGGAAATATAATCCATTGTAGCTTAAGTGGATGAGTTGTGTTGTGTGTTATACATGATCATAAAAGCTATAACCACAAATAAAGAAATATTATAACACTGTATAAGACTGTTCTTATGCTTTCATTGTAATGCCTTAAGAAAGGTTTATGGTTTGTGTCATAAAGTGTACTTTCATTGTACTCATTGTAAAACAATTTGTGTAAGATAATGAAGAAATGTAATATGATGAAGTCCATCATGAGATGAGGGTTATTTTACAGATTCCGATTTTCAGTGTACCAGTTACATAAAGGTCACAAAGAATGTTTTTCTTGTTCCTCACAGACCGTCCAGATAATGATTGGTATATTGACTTTCCTGCTTGGGATCGTGTCTACAATTCATGCAGAATCCATATCTGTCTTTAGTGGTGTTCCATACTGGGGATCAATCATCGTGAGAAACAATTACAATTAAGCGATCTGTCTTTTATAATTCAAGGTACATTTTTAAACTGAAGCCTTAATTTTGGCCTCCATCTTTCCTGTCAGTACATCATTGCAGGTTCACTCAGCATTGCTGCCGAAAACAAACTTAATTCGCCCTCCGGTTTGCGTTTGGTATGTACACAACACAACTGACCGACACCGACATGATGATGATAATAATAACAACTCTTTCATGTATAAAACGCGTTACAGCTCTTCCTAATTTATTAATCTGTGCTATGTTTTTGTTTTCTGTCTATAGGTGAAAGGTTTACTTGGAATGAACATTTTCAGTGCTTTAAGTGCAGTCACTGCCGTTATTATAATTTCAATTGATTTGGCTCTAGGACCAATGCACATAAGTCACTGCAGATATGACTGTTATGATTTGGAGGAAAGGTATATGGTAAGTCTTTCAATGAAGTCTGTATTTATAATACATTATAGGGTATTCTTAAGGCATTATAGTGAATGCATGATGCATTATAAATAACTTTTTATAATATGTTGTATCATCTCATGAATATTCATAAGAACAGTTTTAATATGCAACAAACACAAGCTTAAATTAAAAACAGAGAATAGCTTATCATAATACATAATAGGCAGAACGGTTTTATGCTGTATTATTGATTATTTATGTTGCTATGGGTGTTGCTCAGTGATGCACAGAATCTTTACTTTTATCCCTAACTTGGTATGCTTCTTTGGCACCATGCCCTGACGGAACTCAAAACGTTTTGTGGCAGCTCCTCCTTGTGGTCGAGAGTTTTCCTGGATTCCCTAGATAATGCAGAGAACATCAATACCTATTGTCCCAGAATTGACCTTCCCGTCCGCCATTTTGATTCAGGTTTAAAAACCTACTTTTTCGAACTCCTCATAGACAGTTAGTCCTCATACACAGTTTTCAGTGAAACCTAAGGTGAATCATCGTCAGATCATGCTGACAAAAAGTTAAGTATTTTGTTAGTTTTTCCATACCACGACGACGAATGTGAGGCATGATGCCAAAATGACACTTAAGGCTTTATCTCTGCGGTTCTTTGGCGTATTGACATCAAACTTTGTCTGGGCCATTGTGAACTCACACAGGACATACCACATTGATTTTATAACAGTCCCACCCATTAGTCAAATGTGATAAACCAATAAATCATATTCGTAAAGGTTGCATTTATGATTAGCTCTTCATTTAGCCGCTGGAAGTGCTTGGCCCCATTTATTTTGATCTGATTTTGTATTTTCCTTCAGGCCTTCTTCTCGGGAATCGGTAGTGTTTTGCTGATATTTGCCTTGCTTGAGTTTATCATCTCCATCTATTTGTCATCATTTGCCTGTAAAGTAACCTGCTGCTGTTCTCCACAGGTGAGTAATGCATCGGGTCAACTGGCTATTTGGGTCAACGCTACAGTTTAATGGATTTTATGGCCACATTAAGAAATATAACGGGGTGTGGCGATGCACTTCGCTCGAGATGATATTGAAGTAATTATCATACACAGTTTGGACAAAATCCAACCACTCTAAAAGTTATCGTCACAAACTTAGCATATTTAGTGCACTCTACAGTATATGTTGCATAAAATGTTTAACTTTATTATCTTTTATGCCACATGCATTACCTCATGTACCTCATTACAGCACTTGACAGATTTCCAGTTCCTATTAACCCCTATAATACGCATTTTTATGTATAAAACAGTGGTGCTACTGCACTTAAGTCTCAAATCACACGACTTGCTAAAGTGACAGTTGCAAAGATTGGAGTGTATGTAAATGTATCTCTCAAAAGCATTTAGTATTAGCATCTTTACTATAAGCAAAACCTGCAATATCGGAATGGCTTTTGCTGTTACTGCGTTTATGGCACTGTACAATAATAAAACATAAATCGCTATATCTGCTTTCTTTCCAAAGGAGTTGAATGTTCCAGAAGTTCTACCTCGAATGCCTTTGCGATTTTAGGCCCTGTCATTTCAATGATCTTAAGAGCCCGGAGGTAAGAGAAGTTTAGTTGAGCTTTGAGGTCAAAAGATACTTAAAAAAAAAAAAATAATAAAAATGAAGAATGAAGAAAGTTTGCGCTGATTGTCTAGTAATGTGTGAAGCACTGAGTAAGTGACGCAATAATTGTTTAATATCAATGAATTAGCCATCAGTACGCAAGATGTGCTGATTATATAGATTTTTTTTCCTTGCAGATATCTGTGATCAGCAACCCTTCCACGAATCACCGTCCTGCAGACATACCTCCACAATACAATGAAATATAAATAAATATAATAAAAAGGGAGCCAGTAATGTGATCCGGCAGTGAGCTGCTTTCCAGTTTCCCAATGATTGTTATTTGTAACAATGTGTATGTGTATTTAAGACGCTAATAAAAAAAAAATATCCTGATTTTCTTTCTTTGTTGAAAAGAATAATTCACCCAAAAATGAACATTTTGTCATCATTCACAAAGATATTTTGAAAAAAATAAACCAGGCCATAAACCCGGGTCACTGTTGAATGCCATAGTATTGTTTTCCTACTATGGAAGTCAAAGGTGACCAAAACAGCATGACGTTTTCAGGCTTTTATATTGCCAGTATATTAAAGTGTCAGGCTTTATGTTCTTTGTAGAAGTGGCCAGCTTTATCACTACTCCTAACCACCTGAGCTCCACCTGGGTCACCTGATTCTGGGAAACAGCATCAGCGGTTATGCCATAAAATATGCCTTATCATATCTTAGACAAGTAACCTAATAATGACAAAAAGATAATAAAATAAGAAATATATAATTATAGCACAAATTGACTACATTTGCATATTGTCTGCATATATATATATATATATATATATATATATATATATATATATATATATATATATATATATATAATTCCAACCTGACAATAAACCAACAACACAAACCTTAAAAACAACACAGCTTCTGTCCTTTGACCAAATTGAGGTTTCAAATTGAGATTTCAAAAAGTACTGATTAAAAGGGTCAACAACACCCTTTTAATCAGTACTTTTGAAACCTCAATTCTCCAGTTTAACAGCTCTAAATCTTCTCCTATAACCCCTGATAAGGTTGGAGAACACCTGACAAGAGTTCAGAGACCATTCCTTCCAATGTCTATTAGAGAACATTTAAAAATCAAAAATGATTAACAATGCAGATTCATTTTCATCATATTTATTCACTTTGATCATATTTACCAAGGGTGCCGATATTTTTGACCCTGACTGTATGTATTGGTTTTGCATTGCTTTTGTCAAGCAGTAGCTGCATGAAGTTCAACAAGCCTTTCCTTATAGTTGTGTTTGACTTAAAGCAGCACTGCAGCTGCTTTCAGTTGGAGGAAATTGAAAGCGAAAATGTCATGTTAGATACTTTCTTTTATGATGATTGTGACTCAGTATAACATTGTGGTTACAAAAAAAAAAAACCTGAGGAGGGTAAATGGGAGGATACCTCTGTCAACATCAAAACATGAGTGGATCTGCTTGTACTTATGTCACAATACAATGTTGCGAAGAAAGTGAGAATTAGTACAAAATTAGTCCAAATCCAAACAATGATAAAATGGGGAAGAGTAGCACACACACATAAAATCTCAGGGAAACAAAGCAGAACGGATGCTGAACATTTTACAGTCATCGCCCGACAAGCTCGTTTTAACACTCTGTGAAGTAGCTCTAAAGAAATCCGATTACACTGCAGCAGTACCAGAAACTGAAAAATGTAATGAAATGTAAACGCTCAGAATTACCAGCCGGGGCAAGGATAAGATTCGTTTACTCCCAGCCTAATATTCTCTTGACAGAGGTGAGCATGGAATATGCCGAGAAGATCCCCTTGTGAGAACATCAAACAGGCTGTAGAAAACTTCAACGCCAAGCCAGCAGAGGGAGTCCTTGCCTGAGTACTAGCTGTGCTCAGCCCCTCTGCTTCTTCTCTTTTCACTTCCTGTTTGAGGGCTTAATAACCAAAGGTCTTCCACGTGCTTCCATGTGCACAGGACTTATTTGAATCAACCTGGAAAAGCCAAACTCCATTGAAGCACTCTAACGCAGTTTTTGACAGTTGTTAAACAAGGTAACCGTGAAAGTGGAGTCTTAAAACTCTCATTACCAAGCCCTGAACCTGTATGTACCTTAAACACTACCCTCGAAAATGATTAGGGTATGGACAATGTCGTAGCCGAAGTTCTGAAGCACATGCCATCGAGAAGCATGAAAAACAGCAGATACGTATTTGACAAAATGTCTAATGCCAAAGGACCCTTCTGGTGAAATATATAAAACAATGGTGTCATTGGATATTAAAATCTTTTTGATGGATGTTGGAAAATGATTGCAATCAGGGTGTTGCCGAAGCTAGCGAAAAAACATGGTGGGCCGCTAGCCAGTGCTCCCCCGGCCCAGTCAATGGAGGTGCGTGTTAATGATGGCCATTGCTGGTAACTTTCTCTGTGGCTTTTCAGGTAGGTAGTCGCTTGGACGAACACAGAGAAAATAAGTGTTACATAAATGTTTGTCATGATAGCTGTGAGATGCACAGCGTCCATTTTCTGCTCAGTAATAATAGACCAGGACATGTCTTTGGTTAGACACCTCGGTAATAGCTCCAAAACGAAGGGCTAGTAAGGTATATTAACATAAAGATATAACAAAGATTTTTAGTTCACATCTTTAGTGCCTCTATTATTAATATATGCATTTTTTTGTTGAGTGTGGTCATAGAGTAAGCAAACATCTTGATAGTGGCTGGTGGGATAACGGCAAACTTTTTTTGCAATACAATCCAGTTGCAGTTGCTAGTAAAAATGGCAATAAAATGCTGCAACGCCAAAATATTGTGCTAAACTAAAAATTTAAATGTTACAAAAATTGCACAATATTTGTTGTAATACTTGTAGCATCGGTTTAAAAGTTTTAATTGAAAATTTTTAAAAACGTACAAAAAAGTCAATATTGCATACATTTTTTGGGGGCATAATAAACCCTATACCCTATATAACTGAAGATGAATTCAGTTTTTGGAGGTCAACAGAATTTACAAGCTGCGCTTTAATTGGTCAATGTTTAGGTCTGGTAACCACTTTAGTTGAGGGCCCACATGAAACAATGAGAAGCTAATGCTTAGTTAATGATGACTTCCAGATTTTGATTTCAACAGAATTCACATACAGTTGGGGTCTGTCTATTTACCTGCCGGCTACTATGAAGAATATACAAACATGCTTAATAAATCAGATTATAAAACATTAGTTTTCACAAAGAAAAGAACATTAGAAACAGAGAACAAAGTACAAAGAAAACATTATGTGTAATAAATCATAAATCATTATTCATGAAATGAATGAACTGCACATTATTTAAGGACTTGTGAGGCACCTTTTTTCTTTACCCCAGCAAAGTCGGCGAAAGTCACATTAGGTAGAAAATGGTGGCACTGGAAACAAAATGGTTCCATGATGGTTTCACACCTAACTCTTCACATTGATTGATTGATTGAGTTAAAATGTATTTTCTTCTTTTATTACCATCCTGGCCCATTGAGCATTTTGCTCATTTGACGTGTAAAAGAAACATACGAATAATTATGCACCTCAATATGAGTTGTTTCCAGCCTTCATGTACAATTATTTATCTGCAAGATATGCTCAGTACCCTGTTATGGTACAATAACATAATAATTTCGATGTCTCTGCACTAACTTACAATCTTAATCAGAGTCCACCAGTTCAAGTGCAGGGTCAGAGGCAGCAGACGACGGTACAAGAACAAAGACAGTCAAATATCACCATTAATCGAGACATATCCAGGTACATGATGCTGGCAATACAGAGCATGGAAATCCAATCAACTTTAAAGCTTACATCTGCAAGCCAACAACAGCTGCTATTTTATTCTGCTTTTAAATTCAATGCGCAAGAATCTACCCAAAGTTTACTGAAAGAAACACTAATTAGGCCCTTAACTTGACATTTTTATTTAGTATACTTTTTTTACACATTATAATTACTTCAAAACAACGTACAAAATTAAGAAAACTACTTGTTTGAAGCTTAAGATTGACTTTGTAGATACAACCTTTTGCTTTCTAAAATATACATATAATCATATAAGCGCAAATAAGCTGTCACAGAATACGAATATGTGAATAAATCTATTTTGCTAAAAATGTCAGATAGAACCAAAATGATAAGCTATGTGTAATTATTATCTGATCAAGTGATATCTACTTTGCTTCCGTTTTCCGATGATAGCAGTAAAGGCGGGAAATCATCGGGGAAGCCAGCGTGTCCCATGAAACCATCACGGATAAGTGCAGGATCCTATTTCATTGTACTGTGGAGGTATTTCTGCAGGATGGTGATTCATGGAAGGGTTGCTGATCACAGATATCTGCAAGATAAAAGCTGTATGATCAGCTTCCTAATCTTTAGTTAATTGATGTGTTTTATAATTTTATGGTTTTGTGCACCATTTTACTCAAACTCAATTGAAACTGGTGTTTCAAACCTCTCTTACCACTGAGTTCTTAGGATCATTGTAATGATTGGGCCTAACATCACAGGGCTGAGCAGGTGGAACTTGTGGAACATACGACACCTGTGGAAAAATTAACAGCGTTTTATGGCTTATTACTGTAAAATACCATGAATACAAGAACACTGGCAGTATTCAGTCCAACAGTAATAACTTTTAGTTTTTTTTTTTTTAAGACACTTCCTACAGGTCGTGATTTATGGAATTACAATTCTAAAAAAATAAGTACACTTTGCAACCCACTTTTATAGGAGTAAATTTGCAGCTTAAAATATACTAAATATATGTAAAATATAAAGTCAAGCATATGTTAGATAATCAGGAAAATAAATTGTCCATATGATCGTCATTTATAACTTACATTGTCCCATTAGCGTAATTTTTTTTTGTCAAACTGTCTGAAACTTAACAAACATAGCTGCTAGCCATCATGTTTGCCCTGCAAGAGTGGAGACACTGGTTGGAGCAACCATTCCAGGGATCATAAGAACCTCCACCAAGAAGCTAAACCCATGCCAAGCGTGTTGGGTACTCTTTTTTAGACTGATCCTTCAGTTGTCTCTGAGCCAGCTCTTGTTGCACTGCCGGGCTATCCCTCAGATCATCAATATGTACCATGGACACAGCGTATTCCCCTCATTCACCCAGGGGCCAATGCAACCCTCTTGTTGCTATTGGACTGCTTCTGGTGGCTATGGTTTCTAGTCTCCATTATTCCCCTGTTCCGGGGAACCGTCTGATCAGGTACCAGCTGATCCTGGAGGAAGGCACCGTCTACTAGGTCAAGGAAATCCTGGAGTCCCGAATGCTGTAGTGGTAGCCTAGAATATCTGGTTTACTAGGAGGGGTAAGGTCCTGAAGAATTATCTTGGGTTCCTCACGATGACATCCTTGATCCTACTCTGCTGGAGAAGTTCCATAATACTCACTAGACCACCACGGCTACTGCTGAAGCTCTATTGAGTTTAAGCCTATTGCTACCTACCTCTTCTCTTTTCCTCCAGTTTCAGTGTGCAAAACCGATATAACTACACATTTGTTGATTTCAACTTACCTTTATGCATATTTTAACTGTTTTGTCGAACCATAGTTACACAGTATTCAAACCAGAGCTCCTCGCCTCACAGATACATCTCTGTACTTTGAGCTACAGAGCAAACTTACCATCTATGAAAAGTCACAGATAGGAAGCTGGATATGTGTGATTCTAACATTCAAAAGCATCAGTTTTTTAATCTCCCAGAATATTAATATTGCTAAATCATAACATGATATTCTTCATGTACTGTAACTGTGCGAAAATTTAATTTTATTAATCAGAACATGTGTGTTTTGTAATAAAAGGTGAGTTTTATAGCCTCTAGTGTTCATTTCTTTTGGAAACTGCAATGATATATACTTAAAAGTGCTAAAAAGTGCACCCAGGTACCCAGGTTTTTTCTAACATTGTATCATGAGCTTTTTATTGTTTTATCATATTATATCGTTTTATGGGGAAATAAAATCCACCAAATAGTAGCAATGACCCATATGTATTTTTTTCTTTCTTCTTTAATTCTTTACTTTCATCTGTTCAAAACCACAATGTATATGTATGTGTATATAGACAAATTGCTGACACATAACTCACCAGTGGAGAACCGCAGCAGGTTGTTTTACAGGCAAATGCTGACAGGTAGATGGAGATGATCAACTCAAGCAAAGCAAATATAAGCAATACACTACCAATTCCCCAGAAGAGAGTCTGAGAAAAAATACAACATTAACATAAATAAAAATAAAATGTACATTTCTTTACGTACACTAGTTCACTGGGTGCTCAATGTATAGTGCCTTCGTGCATTAAAAATGACCATTAATCATAAAAAAATATCTATAAAGCATTTCTGAAATACTGGGGGAAAAAAGACAACATATGAGTGTAGATTAAGAATTACATTTTGTCCCCACAGTGATCCTATTGTATTTGCTAAATCAATGTGAAAGTTGATGACATACCTTATACTTTTCTTCAAACTCATAACAGTCAAAATTGTAGCAGTAACTGTATAATGGTCCTACAACAAAATCTATTGAAATGATAATAATGGCAGAACCTGCAGTTAAAGCACTTAAAATGTTCATTCCAAGTGAACCTTTCACCTGCAAGCAGAATAAAAAAATATGGAGAATTTTAATGCATCATGTTAACTTGGAAAGTATATGTGAAAAATACACTACATTACACAAATTAAAGGAGAAAATAAAGAATAAACCACAAGCATCAATCACCATTCCACGAAAATGCTAAACATATTAAGAGTGAAATATGGAGTTCCTCAAGGCTCAGTGCTAGGACCGTTACTTTTCAACCTGTACATGTTACCTCTGGGAGATATTATCAGGAGTCATGGTGTTAGCTTTCACTGCTATGCTGATGATACTCAGCTCTATATTTCAGCGCAGCCTGGAGATACACACCAAATTGAGAATCTAACAGAATGCATAGTCGATATAAAAAGCTGGATGATGAGTAACTTCTTAATGCTAAATTCAGAAAAAACAGAGGTGCTAATAATTGGACCTAAAAACCCCACATATAATAATCTAGAACACAGTCTATCACTTGATGGCTGCTCTGTTAATTCTTCATCATCAGTTAGGAACCTAGGTGTGCTGTTTGACAGCAATCTTTCCTTCGAAAATCATGTTTCTAGCATCTGTAAAACTGTGTTTTTCCATCTTAAAAATATATTTAAATTACGACCTATGATTTCAACGTCTAATGCAGAAATATTAATTCATGCGTTTATGACCTCGAGGTTAGATTATTGTAATGCTTTATTGGGTGGTTGTTCTGCACGCTTAATAAACAAACTTCAGCTAGTCCAAAACGCAGCAGCCAGAGTCCTTACTAGAACTAGGAAGTATGATCATATTAGCTCGGTTCTGTCAACACTGCACTGGCTCCTATCAAACATCGAATAGATTTTAAAATCTTATTAATTATCTATAAAGCCCTGAATGGTTTAGCTCCTCAATACTTGAGAGCGAGCTCTTATCACATTATAGTCCTGCTCGCCCGCTGCGTTCTCAAAACTCTGGCCATTTGATAATACCTAGAATATCAAAATCAACTGCGGGCGGCAGATCATTTTCCTATCTAGCACCTAAACTCTGGAACAATCTCCTAACTCTGTTCAGGAAGCAGACACACTCTGCCAGTTTAAATCTAGACTAAAGACACATCTTTTTAACTTAGCCTACACATAACACACCAACACACTTTTTATTATTCAAATCCATTAAAGGATTTTTAGGCTGCATTACTTAGATTTGCTGGAACCGGGAACACTACTCCTAAAATACGATGTACTTGTGACATCGTAAAAAGAATGGCATCTACGCTGATATTAGTCCTGTCTCTTTCTCAATCTGTTTTCACAGTTTGTATCCAGACTAGATGGTGGATCAGCACCCAGAGATTATGTTCATCAGAGACCAGAAAACCTAGATGCGCCCCGTCGACAGATCACCAGATCCTGATGCACACAACTGCCAGTGTTGGGCAGTTTAAATTCCCAAAATTAATAAATGTTGTGTACATACCAAACACACACTGGAGGGCGAATTAAGTTTGTTTTCGGCAGCAATGCAGAGTGAACCTGCAATAATGTACTGACAGGAGAGAGAAAGTTGTAAATGGATGCTTCTGTTGGAAAATATAGCTCACAAATGATGGCTTGATGGTGTAATTGTTTCTTACGATGATTGATCCCCAGTATGGTATACCACTAAAGACAGATATGGATTCTGCATGAATTGTAGACACGATCCCAAGCAGGAAAGTCAACAGAGCAATCATTATCTGGACAGTCTGTGAGGAACAAGAAAAATGACTTGTGACTCATAACAGTATTACAAGCGTAGAACTCTAACTGTAAAAATTCACTGATTTGCGAATGTGCTGACTTTTCAACTCGTAAAACAATCTATGAGACTGGTACGTCATAACTTTTAAACTGTAACTTATATAGCATTTTCATAAAGGAAATTATTCACGTTATGCAATAAAACATGTACACTTTTTTTTTAAACAATTTATTTACAAAATTTCCCTACTTCACACTGACATACACACATAAAAGTCCATTTAGTTTTAAGAAAAAATGGCTTACCCCAAGGGCTTTCGGTTGGCCTTTCAGAAATGCTCGAAGTCCATTAAGAGGAGAAACTCCTGTTACCTGTTGGACATAAATAGGCACAGGAGCATTGGTCACAGTCCCGGCTGGTGCTGTTTGTGTCGGTGGTTGAATCTGGATGATGAGTGTTGAAGAGTTCACGGGTAAGACTGTTTGGGACATTCTCGTTTCAGAATCTGAAATTGGCCCGTCACGAAAATCATAGCACATCAAAACATGTAAATTATATGACTTAAAAAAAAGACTTTATATCTACAGTTGTGGTCAAAAGTTTCCATAAACTATAAAAAAATTACCACATTCAAAAGTTTACATACACCTGATTTGTGAAAACCATTGAATGTAATATGTAATATATTTCAAGATGCTTATATTATATAAAAGGAAAATATTCAGTTGTATATTAATATAATGTTTAAATATATTTAAAACAAGTCATTTTAAAAAGCATTGTGAATTCATTACCTAAAACAAGTATCATACATTCCATTACTAAATACAGTTTTCATCATGTAATATGTAATCAGTTACAGACTACATTTTGTAAGTATTCTACCCAGCACTATTTATGTTACCATCATTGGTAGAATTATTGTTATCCACCAGAATTACTGTATTAGACCTTGAAAACAGTGAATATATTATATAAAGCCAGTGGATGTTTAAATTAATCTACATTTATATCCAAGGCATTTAGCGGATGCTCTTTTCAAAAGACAGTTACAAAAGTTTCCCACCAGCCATTACAGATTTTTATCATAAAGAAACCCATTCATTAATACCATTTAGTTATAAAACATTTTCAACAACAAAATGCTAAATAGATATTTTTATAAAGTCAATTTAAATTTACCAATAGTAAACTTTTCTTACCAGAAAAAAAAACTGTGTTCAGTTTGCTCTGTAGATTTTCTCAGAATCACTTTATTGTGTAATCGTACTTTGCTCTTTATAGAGCTCAGCTGATTAGAGGGGTGTCACCAGGAAACATATAAACATTTTCATAACAAGAAGTGTGAATTTTAAAAATCAAAGGTTTTGTGCTTTTAGGTGACTTTAGGTATTAATACATTTTATATCTACGTAATGCCTTATAATTAAGAAATTAAACTAGTTCATTTAAGAAACAAACAATAACAGCATTTGAAAACAGGCAGCACAATTTCATCAATGTATGAACTTGTCATAGTAAAGAAAAGCAACATTTTTGATAGGCTTTTGACATTGCTTACAATAACATGAACATGTTGAAGCATTAAAACTTGAGTCAAGTCTCTAAAACTTAAAGATGACCACTGTAAATTTTAAACACTTTTACCACAGAAGACTGGTAAACTGTACATCACTTACATCGATGACAGGACATTTTGAACTAAAGAATCTCTTCAGAGATTAATTGTGCAACTCAAGAACAATAAACAGCCATTCCTGTCAAAATTAAATTACAAGACGATTTTTTTAATGTTTGTAACTTGGGCTTTAAGTCAGCTTGGCCCAACATAAGACGCACTTGTTGGATGAATTGGAATTTGTTGTTCATCGATTTGGGGTAGTTGAGATGCATCACACACGTAGGATCAAAGAGAATGCACATAGCTTTTGACAAGTTGTTAATGCTTTCCATCTCAACGTCTCCTTCGGTGACGATCTTAAATGGGGCTGGATTGAGATGCAGAGAAGATAGCACCTTCGTGCTCAACAAGGAGGATTCAAGGTCAAGGTCAAGGTGGTGGAACAAATGATCATCAGCAGAGTCCTAATGTCACCAAGCCAGCAGAGGGAGCCCTTACCTCTGGGTGATCGGTGACACCTAACAACAGAACACATTCAATAAATTACTCACTAAATAACTATCAATTATGCTAAACAAATAGTCTGACACAAAGTAATGTACAAATTGATTATGACTGCTTTATCAACTCTTCATTATTTACCCCCAAACCCATTCTTTCTTTTTATTCATGTGAATTTATTTTATGTTACGCTAATGACCTTTATAATCCTTTAAGTTGAGGTTACCTAGAGAATTAGTGTAGGGAAAGAAATGACTCAAGCTTAAAATAGTAACTTATATTTTAACTGACATGTAAAAGTTTTGAATCTGTTGGGTAGTAAAATAAAAACAATAGAATACTAAGAAATGATCTACAAGAAAGCATGATCAGTAAATTACAATTTTGATTGTACTGGACAACCATTACAGTATAACTTACTGTGACATGTTTTCATTACTTATAGAAGAAAAAAAACCATTGCATCAAGTGTACAATGGATACAATGGACTGACCTTGGTTAGATTGAAAGATCTCAATTAGATGAAGACTTTGTTGATCAATGCTTTCATAAAATTCCTGCTTGAGGTTCTTTCCAACAGTCCTGTTGAACTCCATGAACATTTATTTGGCCAGTTTCACACAGTTGAGCATTATGGGCTTATGAGTGAATCTTACACAATTGGACCTAAAGTGCATTATTGTACACAAACAATCTTGGTGTAGGTAAGGAGCAGTTCTGCAGTAGCTTCCATGTTTTAGCCTATAATGTTTTAATAGGTAATCCTGTTTGTCACATATAAAATTCACAAAAGTTCCACTTCCACTGCATCTTCGCATGAATCTGTGAAAAGAGCATAAGCAAATTTTTGTAAAAGTTAGTTTTTAGAGTTTAACATCGGTCCAGATTTTAGGTTAGCACTTTTTCAGAAAGATATCTACAGATAATACTCTTTATAAACTTACAGATTCACGTTGCTTTCAAACATCAGCTCATCTCTTCAGGAAGCAGCTGTTTTCTGCTCACTCCAGAGACCTGCTTCAATAAGCTCCTCTGAAAAAAATTTAAATACTGAAGGATGACTACTTAACTTGATCAGTGCAGTCAATTATTCATCTGAATAGTGCAAACAACTAGTATTTTTTAGCAGTGACAACCTTTTTGAAATAAAATCCCGAAAGCAATAAATAATAAGTGACTGAATAATGACTGCTTAAAATATTTTACTTTAAACAAAATCAGACAAAATAAGAGTGTGGCGCCAGTGCACAAGTCACTCGCTTGTGGGAATGCAGCAATCTTTTCCAAAATGACCCAGTTGTGTCTTTAGATGCTGAAACGCGGGATCTATGCAGCATTGGGCCCAGGACGATGAAAATGCAAGCAAGGGATCCCCTCCTGGGATTGCCACCTTAACATGGTGGAGGCGTTTGAGTGCCTGAATGACCCTAGGAGCTATGTTGTCCAGGGCTATATGCCCCTGGTAGGGTCTCCCAAGGCAAACAGGTGACAAGCCAGAGAAATGTGAGCCACCACCTGCAAGAGGGACCGTAAGGGGCCGGTGCTTTGTGGTTCGGGTGGCGGCAGAAGGCGGTGACCTCAGCAACCCAGACACAGAATCTGGTTTTAGGGACATGGAATTTCACCTCTCTGGGGGGGGGAGGAGCCTGAGTTGCTGTGGGGGGTTGAGAGGTACCGACTAGAGATAGTCGGGCTCATCTCCACGCACAGAGAGTGCATTACATAGAGAGTGCTAGAGGGTTTAATGAAGATAATATGTTGTCTTCTCCTGGGACCGTGACCTTAACGCGGAGACAGCTGCAATCAGCCTGCAGAAGCCAATCGAGTTTCCTAGATACACTACAGACACGCTGGCTGTGTGCGAAATGGCATACTTCTCTACTATATAGTAAGTACGTTGGAATCTTGAGTATTCATAAAACACAGGACAAAAAGTACACAAATTTACTAATACATATACTTAATTCTTAAGTTCTAACATGCCTACTTACCTACTATATAGCAGGAGAAAACAGCATGTGAGGAGAAACCTCAGTATTCAAATGCAAGTAGGCGAAAGACACCCTTTCTGCTTCTGCCCAGATTCTGAAGTGTTTATAAATGGACACTTTCTATCCCAGAAGCCCACACAAGAGATTACCGTCATCATTGAACACGATTAAGAAAAGTGACAAGGGTGTTACAAATGTGTAATGTAAGCTAACAAAACAAATATAGTTAATCTTGATTTCATGCGGACTTTAATAATGTGTCAACTATTTTCAAGAAGATAGGACTATTGACTAACAGTAGGTACCATGAGCATAAAGAAATAATGGCTACCTAATACTGTCTTTGATTAATTTTTAGCATGTCTTTTATGGGACAAAACTGCACAAAACCTTTTATGGGACAAAATCTGCATCTGCATCCAAAAAACCATCTTGTTGGCCACAGTAACCTTGCCCCCAGCCTTTCACATAAGCAGTTCTTACTTCTAAGCCCAGTTTTGATGCTACTTACAAACCACTTTTCCTGGTCCAGAGCTAGTGCTTTGGGTGTCGAAAGATTTGAGATTTGGCACTTAAAACTGCCTTGGTGGAAAAAGGGAGGACGTGTTCACTAGTTAATTGCAATGGTAGATAAAAGAGTACTAGGAAAAGTCAATATTGTAGTACACAGAAAGAGAATACACATTTAAATGTATACACTACGTTTATTTGTGTGGTACATTGTTGTATGCAAACAGAAAATTTGCATGTTGCATGCAATGTTAAGTTTCCATCTTCTTGGCGGGCATTTGTATACTCAAGCATACAAGTACATTTTGCAGATTTTGGATCATTTTGCATGTTAAGACTCACATAATGAAAAAAAGTTAGCAGTTAGCAGAGGATTGCGCTTGGTCTTAAAACTTTCCTCAATGGGCTAGGTTCACAAATCCAAACATAATGAATTAAGAGTTCATTTGTATGATCTAGGTGGTCATATGCCATATGTATTAAATAGGGGGCACATGGTGACTTTTATTCCTTAAATATGTAACGATACCATATTATAAGGAAGGATTGATTGGCTACCTTACTTTTTCTCAGCATGACTTAACATGTGCTTCTTCAGGATTCCTTTACATATAAAACCCTTTCCACACTGAGAGCAGGTAAAAGGCTTTTCTGAAGAGTGAGTTACCAAATGATTCTTAAGGTGTCCTTTCTGCGTGAAACTCTTCCCACAGTGAGAGCAGCTGAAAGGCTTTATTCCAGCATGAATTAGCATGTGATTCCTCAGGATTCCTTTACATATGAAACTCTTTCCACACTGAGAGCAGGTAAAAGGCTTTATTCCAGCGTGCATTAACACGTGAGTGTTAAGGTATCTTTACGTGTGAAAGACTTTCCGCACTGAGAGCAGGCGAAGGGCTTTTCTGAAGAGTGAGTTACCAAGTGGTCGTTAAGGTGTCCTTTCTGCGTAAAACTCTTTCCACACCGAGAGCAGCTGAAAGGCTTTATTCCAGCATGATTTAACATGTGGTTCTTAAGGTGCGTTTTACGCGTGAAGCTCTTTCCGCACTGAGAGCAGCTGAAGGGCTTTTCCGAAGTGTGAGTTACCAAATGATTCTTAAGTTGTCCTTTCTGTATGAAACTCTTTCCACACTGAGAGCAGCTGAAAGACTTTATTGCATTATGAATCAACAAGTGATTCTCAAGGTGGGTTTTACGCGTGAAGCTCTTTCCACACTGAGAGCAGATGAATGGTTTTTCTGAAGAGTGAGTTATCAAGTGGTCATTAAGGTGTCCTTTCTGCGTAAAACTCTTTCCACACCGAGAGCAGCTGTAAGACTTTATCCCGGTATGAATTAACATGTGATTCTTAAGGTGCGTTTTACGCGTGAAACTGTTTCCACACTGAGAACAGACGAAAGGCTTTTCTGAAGAGTGCGTTACTAAATGATTCTTAAGTTGTCCTTTTTGTGTGAAAGTCTTCCCACACTGAGAGCAGGCAAAAGGCTTTATTCCAGCATGAATTAGCAAGTGATTCTTAAGGTTTTCATTACGCTTGAAAGTGTTTCCGCACTGAAAACAGCTAAAAGCCTTTTCCACGCTATGGATTCTCATGTGTTTCATAAGTCTTCCTTTCTGTTTGTAAGTGTTTCGCACTGAGAGCAGCTGAAAGGGCCTTTGACTCCCGTTATTCGAATTCTGCCACTCGCTGATTTTCTCCGTTGATGTCAAGGTCTTTCTGTTCCTGATGCTTCTTCTCCACTTCATTTAGATCTGGACTTTCTTCTTTGACTTTTATCAGGCCTAAAAGAAATTATTAAAAAGATGAAAAACAATTGGAACATAGCACATATAAACAAATTGTCAAAATGGCCCCTGTTCACAATCCACAAAAACAACTAAAAACACTTAATGCTGTCAGGCCAATAGTGGGCGATGTCACTTTGTCACTTTGTAAAAAAACACTATAAGCCTAAAAACTAAATACATAATACACAAAATACTGTACTCCAAAACTGTAGTCTGTATACGAAACCTAAATATCAGGGCTGCAACAACTAATCGATAAAATCGATGAAAATGAAATGAAAATAATCGACAATGATTGTCATTATCGATTAGTTGGGTCTGCCCACACTTAACGCCCAACTTCAGCCGGCCACGTCAAATTAGAGCATTGAATAATGCTTTTCTATTGACAAAATTAATCTACAATAGTGGAGGAAACAGAACGAGATGCTGTGGGAGAAGTTCGTGATTAAACTGCCCAAACTTCAAGCTAATGCATTAGCGTAATGGCTTGCCCTGTCAGAGTTGGTCCTCCGCACAAATTTAGGGTCATATTCTTATCTTTAAATGTCAAATTCTGAAATATAGTACCTGAACATTCTCTCGTGCTTGAAATGAACATTGGGTATTTCTGAAGCATGGGTAATTTTATTTTACATTTCATAGTGTTCATATTATACAGAGTTAACCGTTAATCCTAGTCTTCATAATTTGACGTTTCACAATCACAGTCCCTTGGTTACTGTTATTATTAGCATATTTGCATTGACAACAGTCATGACTAGATAAAAACCAACACCGCTTTTCATTTTTGACCATTAAAAATACGCAGAAATGGAGCTGGACGGGGCGTTTAAAAAAATGAACTAGAAACTTTAATTATATTAGGATAACTATAATATTCATTGCGTTACAGGCACACAAATTTAGAAAAAGATCATTTATGACACTCAAATGTCTATTTTCTACACAATTATTTTGACATATCCAAGACACACTTGTAATTTTAACATTTTGTTTCTTCTTCAGGACTACAGACATTGTACATCAAATAAAATAAGTATCCGCTGCTTGCAAAGGGACCAATTTGGTATCCGACACTGAAAATGGGTAATATTCAACTATTTGGACACGAGATCCTCTTAGACCCTTGTAGTTTAAGATTCTAATATTTATTAACAAATAGAATCTAAACATCATAAATCGCAGTATCCTTGCTTTTTGATTACTTTTGACCGAATTAGTTTGTCACATTCATTTAAAGAGTGTTTTTAAATGATATGACATCAAATAATTAGTTAAAATTATTTCGAAATCATTTTAAAATAAAATAAAGCATCTTCACCTAAACGATGTATCTGCTTTTAGCCAGGGTTCTCTGGACCAAAGCTGGACTGAAAGTGTTGCTTGTCAACTGCTCTGTAACATTTGCAAGCAGTTTTAAGATAAAAGAAGCAAAATATCATTATTACGTCTAATTGTTAATAATAATTAAAACATTATTTGAATGCATTTATAAAGAAAGAATTAAGGATTACTGTCTGAATAATATATAATCAATGAAGAAGTAACTACTGTGATAAGTGTTTAATGTGATCAAATGTAATTTAGATCAATCACTCTGTGTACCACAAAGAGTCATTAAAGATTAATGCATTAATAAACACAAACCTTCTTGCTCCTCTTGTTTTATTCCCCAGGTTTCTGGTTCCTCTTGTTTTATTCTCCATGCTTCTGGTTCACTGGTGTCCTCCTCGGTCTCCTCTTTAACGAACATCATCTCAACAGCAGCAGATCCCCTCCAGATAATCCTATTTACCTCAAAATTCTGTCACTTATGTGAGGATGAGACTATTTCAGGTATTTACTTTACCTGCTTTAAAAGCTGTGTTTATTCATTGTATTTACAGAAACCGTTCCTAACCGTTTGTATGAAGGCAGCATCTCGACAAACAACGGAGCGCAATGAAACTGAACTTCTTTCTCTGAGGTGTAATGGCGTTCGGTAAACAAATGTATGTGTTTTACCGCCATCCGCTGGACTGGAGTGGACACCTTCGACAGAAGGAAGGAGAAAATTACTTGGTGAGCTGTTTTGATTTCTTTTAAAACGATAACCCGCGCAAATAAATGAAAAGAACTTATATTTTATACGCGAGGCAAATTTTATATTCGCGTGAGATTCAGTCAACAACAGTCTTTGTGAGGGTTAGAAGTCAAATATTTCAGTGAACATCACGCAGGTTATAGGGCTATAATCTTAAATCTTATTTGAAAATATCCTGCAGACGCATACACTCAAAAAAATATTTAACCCCAAATGTTAAAATTTATGTCAATTTTCCATCCAATTAAATCACATGAATTTAATGTAAAAATAACAATTGTTTAAGCTTTACCCCTTCATGTTCAGTTAATGTAAATGAATAAGAATAAATTTGATAGAACTGTTGAACTGTGATTTATGCTTGTTTAATACATAAACTATTTATTTTAATAAGCTATTGTTACTTGCTTTATATAGTTCTTAATTGTATTAAATAAATAGTCAAAACAAATTGCATTTTCAAACATTTATTGTAATTGCTCTTGTATGAAATGTGTTATAAATGTTACTTTTAAACGTACTTTTAAAAATACAAAGGGCACAATTTCATGTTTATGCAAATGTTCATTTAGATGACTGAAGTAATCTCTTTCATTCAACGCATGTGCACAGCTGACATGAAAATGTGGCTAACTGATGTTGTTTTGAAGATGACTGATCGCCGTGGGCACGGTATATATGACTTAGGATTTAAAAGAGCAAGGACAATTACTGTATACACAAGGATGCCTGAACCTAGCTCCAAAATGTCCATGTTTGAGCTTAGAATTAGTTTCAATAACTTGGATACTTCTGTACCACACACTTTACATTGCCACATTTCCAAGACTCACATACCTAAAAGTAAAAAAAAAAAAAAAAGAATGCGAGAACATTAACACTTTTACCAAGTAAGTGAACAAGTAAACTTTTGTGTGTATGAACACACTATATTTAGTTAAATAAAACAACACTTACTGTAAGTGAGTGCCCCAAACTGGAGACAATGTGGAAAGTCACAATGATGAGGTCTCTGAAATAGTAAAGATGTGTCACGTCTCTGGACTTTGTTTATTGTTTTTGTCTCGTGCCATGTGCTCCCTGTGCCCTGCCTTCCCTCCATGTTAATTATATCATTGTCTTCAGCTGCGTCTTGTTAATTTACCCTGTGTACTTAAGTCCTGTGTTTTCAGTTCAGTTGGTCCGATCTCGTCCGTATTTACGTGTGATATTATCCTGCCTGCCTGCCTGTCTGCCTGTCTGTAATTTTCATCTCTAAATGGGGATTAAAGCGCGTTATTTTCATTTATATTAGTCGTGTGTCTCCTGCTTATCACACCCGTGAAAAGATGACATATAATTTGAGTTTTTAATGAAATCACAACTTTGCAACCTTTTGTATACTCATATAACTAAATGTCAACAGAGGGACAAGATGAACACTGTACATGAAGGAAATTAAACGAGTTTAGTTATATTACAAAAAAAAAAAAAAAAAAAAGAAGAAATTATGCATCAATTATGAATGAAGAAAATATCTTACCTTGTATAATCTCCTGCAACACATTAGGTATAGTTTATTTAATTTGATCAGGTTGGTTTCGGTTCCCTTACGTTCATGTTGAGAAAGCGTAATTCGTAATAGTTATTTTATAGTTTTTTTTTTTTTTTTTTTTTACATATACTTTATTTAAATTGTTTGCTTTATTTCAAGCATGGGCAAGAATCATTTTTGAGTGTACTGTTGTATATAGGTTACGCTTTGTTTTTGTTGTAATCTTTTAGTTTGTTTTTGGACCCTGGTAAAAATTTGATGTTACATCTCAAAGGGGTTTCTATCTATTGAATAAATTCAAATTCAAACAAACAGCCCAAGTATAAAAGTTCTGCATCTTTATTGCATTGTGACTCCACACAGATTACAATAAACCCAACCCCAGAGTACTTCAGAACAAGAAAATGACTGAATTACAACAACAAAAAAATGCAATAAAATGATAGTTGAGCAGCACTATTTAAACATTGTGAATATGTACTCGAGATACTCAAATTGACCCATCAGCCCCACAATGACTAATAGACTTTAATCACTATCCAAAATGTTTGGCTGCAGAACCAGCCATCAGAACATAGCCATCATTTCTTTACATGTGTCTCAATAATTTGTGGGACATGCCGTTTTCACAGAACTATCCTATTATGCCATTGTTTACTGTGCTGGTACCAGAAACAAGAACAAATAAGTATAGGTCGTTGACCTCGGCATGTTACTTACAAAATGTCAGTCATCTGTATTATTACCCGCAGGGTTATCAGACTGACACAGAGATAATGTGGAGTTAAATGCATAAGCTATAAGCCCGAATCCAGCATAGAGAGGTTCTGTGAATGTGTTGTTGAATGTGTGTATGTGTATGAGTTTGTGTGCTTTAGAAACATCGTAGAAGGACAGAATGCCGGCTGACACATCCACATATACTCCTATTCTATTAGAAGAGCTTAAAGAGACATGCGTGTCAGTGGCATGATAATTGTACCAGGCACAGAACGTGTCATACATGCAGGCCAGACACCAGGAGTTATTATTGAATCCAAACCAGCAGTCGGCACGCTTTCCTCTCCTGCCGATGCCTTTATATGCCACAGCGATATCTGTGTGTCCACTCCATTCAACCTCCCAGTAACAGCGTCCAGACAGACTCTCTCTACTCAGAACTTGAGGAAGCCTTTCAAATCTCTCTGGATGTTCAGGATATGCCTGTGTCTCTTCCACATATGTCACCTTTTTGTTATCTTCAGACAGAATGAGGTCTTTGTTGGCTGTGATTGGATCCAGTGTGAGATCACAGAAATCTGAACACGAGAAGAGACTACATTTATAACAACACAGTTTACAAAATGTGGGTTTGTGTATTCGTGTGTGTGTGTATGTGTGTGTGTGTAGAAATACATTTGTGTAGTCCTGCTTTAATCCTGAACTCCCCTCCATGATCCATACTACAAAACATACACAGATTTGTTTCGGTAAATTGTGCTTTCCATACATTTTAATTAATGCATTATTTAGTCTGTTTACTAATTTTCCTTGGTGAGACTATTGTCTACTTTCCACACTGTAGCTAGTTTTAAAGTTTTCCTGTCCTGGTGGGAACATTTAGACCTCACAATGCAAGTTAAATCTGCGTATACATATACACAGCAGTTGAAAATCTTTCCACACTGAGCGTGATGCAAAAAAGAGAGGCAAATAGCCAATAAATAGCTTTCATACTGAGACTCTTCCTGGTCAACATACTTGAGTTTATCCAGTCTGTATTTTGCATCCTCCAGTTTTTCAGAGAGCAGATTGACTCCTGAATCTCCTGGGTGATTGTAGCTCAGATCCAGCTCTCTCAGGTGTGAGGGGTTTGAACTCAGAGCTGAAGACACATAATCACAGCCTTTCTCTGTCAACATACAGCCAGATAACCTAAAACACACAGCAACAGTCCACATCACATTAGTTTGGCAATCAGACATAATTTTCAAACAAAATTTACTCGCCTTGGTAAGTAATAGTAGACTATTAAAGAACGGCCAATCAGTTAAAAAAATAGCTACCCAATTAAACAAAATAAATAAATGATTGGGTTGACAAAAAACTGGACTGTGTTTCAAATTTTGTTGCTATGTACACCATGGGACATACAAATAAGTTGAATTGCAAAGACATGAGAGAGGTATATATATATTTTTAATGTCACACCATAGAACACACAGATACGTCAACTACCCATATCAAAGAACACACAATTATTATATATACTGAGGTCTTATGAAGTGAGAAAAAACCTGTGCAGGAAACTAGACACTTACAACAATATTACCTGTAATCCATAGACATATAATACAAAGCGATATTTGGTTCATGAATGAATCAGTCTTTTTCATACACAGTGACATAACCAGTTCACCAAATCAGACGTAACTGTGTGAAATTGTTTGCGGCTCAAGCAGCTCAAATGTACAAAATTAGTCACCATAAACACATTTTTAAAAATGTATTATTTTATTATTTTAAATTCTTTAACAACTTTTAAAGTCAAGTTTGATTTTCATATTGACCATTTCATTTCAGTTTTTGCAAAACAATTATTTTTCTTTTTCTTGTATTACACTGACATCAGAAAGACACTTCCTTGTTGCTGGTAGTATTTGAGAAACATTAAAAGTGAATTTTTATTACTTGTGCAATAGTGATCAGTGCCAAAAACACTGGTATCAGTATTGTTGACCATTAGGAAAGTGTCAATATTAAGCCCAAAAAAATGTAATTATAATGAAAAACTGGACCATATACAGCAACAGATCTTCTGAGGCATTGCAGAACTAAAGTGAAATTTTTCGTTTGATTAAAGTAATTATTTTTCTGTATTATATATCTTTTCTATGTTCTCAAATACCTCAGTATGTTCAGTTGACAGTTTAGATTCTTCAGGCCAATAGAGAGCAGCTTAACTCCTGAATCCTGTAAGTCATTGTTGCTCAGGTCCAACTCTCTAAGCTGAGAGTCTGATGTTTGTAAAGCTGAAGACAAACTTTCACAGCACTGATCAGTGAGAGTGCAGAAGACCAGTCTGAAAAGAAAAACAAAGCAACATCAAAATAGATGACTTATGTTATGATTGTTTTAATTGAGTTGCAGTGTTAGACAGCAACAAAGTATTTTCACGATTCCTCTGGATTTGCCATGCAATATCTCTGACGTTACACAGCAGTGGCCAGTAAGTTAGGCATTAAATATAAATATAAACAAATAAGTGGACAGTTCCTGAGGAGTTACCATTTAAGTACACTGGTATTAGAGTGGTGCACCAACTCCAACTCCAGATCTATCTCATCCCACTTTACATATCCCTAAACCTATCCCTTTTCACCCCTAAATCCCATGTCCACTCTAAACATACCCATTACCACCACATAGATCAGCTCTGTTCCAATTATGCATACTGTTATACAAAATGTAGTTATATAATTCCTGTTACGTGGGTTCTTAATGAAGTGAAAAAGTGTTGTTACCATCGTGCTGTTACACGTTTGTACTTACACCTACCTTTCTAAGGGTTGTTACATGTGAATAGTTACAGAAGTATTACAGCTGTTGATACTACTTATTGTATGCTGTGGTAACATATTACATATACATCTAGTTACTCTGTAGGACACAACAGAAAGTGGGACTCACATTATTTTCAAGAATGTTTAAAATAAACAACATGTAATATTTAGGTTAAAGTGGCTAAAGTAAACAACTTCCAGTAGACTAAACAATTTCTATTCTGGGACAACCTTACTACAATTCTCCCATTATAATCATTAAGGCTGAGGTTTAACAACATTAGTAAATATGTGATTGTGAAAGTCAAACCTTAGTATATTCAGTTTACAGTTTGAATTCTTCAGTCCAGCGGAAAGCAGATTCACTCCTAAATCCTGCAGGGCATTATTACTCAGGTCCAACTCTGTTAGAGAGTTTGATGACAGAAGAGCTGAAGACAAACTTTCACAGCACTGATGGGACAGATGACATCTAGCAAGTCTAAAGAATGACAGAGAATAGAGAATGACAGTGCTTTATGGAGGAGAGGGATGGTTAATATTTTCTGTGTGCATGATAATTTTGGTAAGTTGAGAATGGGATCACATAAGAAAAGTTTGTTAATCATCCTGGCTTAAAAAAACTATAAAAAAAAGAGATAGTTTAGTGCAGGGATTCTGAAATCAAACTCAGTTTCTGGAGCAAAGCATTATTGTGTTGAGTTTTAGTAGTGGTTGATTGTCATCGTTGTTGATATTCATATTTTAATTCTTGTGGGTTTTTTTCCCCAATTGTCAGCGATGTTTAACATCATGTATAACAGACAGTTCATTATTACAACATCACGTTGGTAAAAAAAAGTCAACAAGAAGGTAAAATCTGTGAATATGGTAGATAATGATGGACATATCACTAGTAAAAGAGAATTAACAATATCACAGATTTTACCTTGGCTTTTTTTTTGCCATAAAAACACGTTTACAGCAACCAAAGAACAAGTCAAGGTTTAAGAGTCAAACTAAAGCTAACACTCATCTCCATCATGGTAGTGCCCAACAATAAAAATAATATCAACAACATTTAAATCTCTATTAATTCTCATTAAGCATTTCTGTAGACATCTGACAAAAATAACACCAGTCTGGTTAGTAATGTGTGAAGCTGGTAATGCTGATTTAGGAGATCGGATCTTGCTGAATGATATAATGTCTTTATTTCAATTGATTTAATCTGTGCCTGAAGGCAGCTGTAGTTGTTGTGTTTCTCTTTCATTCAGTGATTTCTGGCTGTGAGGCAACAGTGCTACCAACTGAGACATTATGTCATGCCAAAATGGTAATGTAATGGGTTTCAAGAATAAAAGTGGTTAATGTGGAAGTCAAACCTCAGTATGTTTAGCTGACAGTGTGAACTCTTCAGTCCAGCAGCTAGCAGCTTCACTGATGAGTCCTGTAGGTTATTGTTACTCAAGTCCAGCTGTTTCAGGCAAGAGTTTGATGAGCGTAGAGCTAAAGACAAACTGTCACACTGCTGAATAGAAAGACGCATTCTACCAAGTCTATAATACAAAAGGACAATGAGAAGAAATGAATGTTTAAAAGTGATGTTTCCTATATTCACTGCATAACAATGTTAAATTTTATAAATTCTGAAAAAAGGAACTTGAGGTACAATCTATATATGGCGATTAGTTGAAATGTAATTGATTTTAAACACCTTATCTCACAGCTGTGTTTCTACTGTCTGCTGTTCAGCATGCTTTCAACTGCAGGGTTATTGTAACGTGGTGATCATGACAACGGAGTTGAGGAAACCAAATGCAGGCTTTATTACAGAGTCAAAACCGGCAGGGTCAAACACCAGCAAAAGGGTATATCCAGTAAACAAGCGAGGGTCAGGGTAGGTGGCAAAACAATAAAAAAACAAAAAACTATGAAACACAGAACTAGGTACTACTCTAAAGGAGTTCATGGGCAGTCCAGCTGATGATCATGATAATTATGAATTTCTTAATGCATTAGCTTGAGTATGAAAAATAAACTGATATAGGTAATATTTTAGTTTAGGGGCCAATTCTCACTATTAACTAGCATGCATATTGCTAGCATACTGGTTGTTCATTAGTACTTGTAAAGCAAGTATGAATGCCATATTCTGCATGACCACATTCTACAACCCTAATCCACCATATACTTGATCTTAACTACCTTACTGGCTATGGGTATGCAGCAAATTAGGAGTTTATTGAAAAGAAAAATCCAGATTCAAAAGTTAGTTAATATGTTTCTGTCTGTAATGATACAAATGAATACTCACAGAGCTTTTGTGCTGTTTATCACAGCTGGGATCAATCTCCATCTCCCCTCCTCTGTTGTTTTGTATTCCATAGGGTTAAACTCATCCAGCACCTCCTCTGATATCTGCAGCACAAAGGCTATCACCGAACAGTGAGCAGAAGAGAGATACATATCTGACTTTTTGTCTGATTTCACAAACTCCTGAATTTCTTGATACAGAGTCTGATCATTCATTTCCAGCAAACAGAGGAACAGATTGATGCATTTGTTGACTGAAAGATTGTCATTTGTCTTGATTGTGTTCTGAATGTACCGCTTGAATCCTTTGATGTTCTTTGAGTTGTCCTCTGTCTGTGACAGTAGATCCTTTAAGAGTTCCTGGTTGGAGTCTAGTGAGATGCCCAGCAAGAACCGCAGAAAAGATCCAGGTTGCCATTTTCAATCTGATTAGTCTTATCAGCTGCTAATTTTAGTAGCTGAAACAAAGGAATTTTCTTAGATCTGCGCCTGTTACTCTTTGGTCTGTTCTTCTCATTTTTATCATCCAGAAACAACTGTAACGGCTCCATGTTGTTCATCACATGACAGTGAGATACATACAAAGCAGATAGAAACTCCTGAAAGCTCAGATGGATGAAGCTGTAGACTTTCCTTTGATGAATCACAGATTCTTCTTTAAAGATCTCAGTGCAAATCTCAGAATACACTGAGCCATCAGTGATGCCTATACCGCTCTCAATTAGATCCTCCTCAGAGAACATGACATTGCCCTTCATCAGTTGTTTAAAAGCCAGTTCAGCAAGTTTAACGATCACTTCTTTGTTGGACTGCTGTTGGAGTTTCTCTGGATCTCTCTCTTCGTGTTTTTGATTTCCCACATTTATCTGAGAGAGTAAGAAGTGGATGTACATTTCAGTCAGAGTTTATGGATTTCTGCATTCAGATCATCTTTCAGGAGCTTCTGCAGCACAGTGGATGAGATCCAGCAGAAGACAGGGATGTGGCACATGATTTGGAGGCTTCTTATTCTTGTAATGTGTGAAATTATTCTGCTTGCTTGATATTCATCACTGACCCTCTTCCTGAAATATTCCTCCTTCTGATGCTCATTAAATCCCTGAATCTCAGTCACACGGTCAATATTTTTGGAGGGAATCTGATTGGCTGCTGCTGGTCTTGAGGTGATCCAGATGTAAGCAGAGGAAGCAGATCTCCTTTCATGACATTTGAAATTAACATGCCCACTGATGAAGTCTCAGTAACATCAGAAATTTTCTCACTGTCTGAAAATGTAAGCTTAGTTCTGCTTTCATCCAGACCATCAAAGATGAACACAACTTTACACTCCTCATAGAACTTTGAGTCCAGATCCTGAAGCTCAGGATGAAACTCCAGCACAAGTCTATGAAGACTGTACTGATGATGCTGAATCAAGTTCATCTCTCGAAATGGAAGCACAAACATGAAATCTACATCCTGATTGGCTTCCCCTCAGCCCAGTCCAGTATGAACTTCTGCACAGAGACTGTTTTTCCAATTCCAGCCATGCCTTTGGTAAGAACTACCTTTATTTTGCCTTTCTTACATCCTGGTCCAGGTGGGTCTTTAAAGATGTTGTTGCAGTTGATTGAAGTATCTTGTGATCTTGTTTTTTCTCCATGCACAACACTTCATGTTCTTCATTCACCCCTTCATTTTCTCCATGTATGATACGGAGTTGTGCGTAGATCCTGTTCCTCTCATAAACGCTGTCATACTTGTTCTTCGCGCTAATTTTGGGTTGATCTTTGGCTCTCTGTAGTTCATCATCTGCTTTTTGGTCAGTATCCTGCTGCAGGATAGTTTGATCATCTCTATCCACACAGTTGAAACAAGAAGAACACAAATAATGAATTAGTATGAGCAGTACAATCTTCTAGTGAACCCATGTGACCACCAGCCGAGACACAGTATTTTGATAAAATATTTCACCGTAAACTATTTGATATAATTTTGCTGAGTTCGATTAGGTCCTGGGTTAACATTTTGTTGATCCTGGAACAAAATTTTAATCCAAAAATTTAGTCTTGAGCATATCTCTACACCTAAACCTAACCTAATGCCTAAAATCAAAGGAAATGATAAATTAATGACACTGATATACAAGCACCAAACATTGATTGTAAGCCTAAACTTGACAAAACTACAGACTTATTATTTTTTTTTTTTTTATCTGCATGTTAGTATAGAAGTTTTCAAAAGTTTGTGTGAATAACTATAGATTTAAATTTAAAGAGATGTTAAATTTAAATAATCCTATCTGTGCATGACCTGATGTTGTATTCAGACCCAAAATAAGGCGAGTTGAATATCACAGAGCAGTGTATTTCATTCATACTCAAAGCTAGGGACAATATGGTTTGTGCTTTTGTTAAAGTCATCTAGGTAATAAATAATAAATAAAAGTACAATCTAGTGCTAACTGAAATAACATTTATTGCAGTATAGGAACTATTCTGCCCTATAAAAAAGTAATTCAAAGTATTTGTAGTATTTTATATAATCAAATCATACTGGTGTATTGTACAACAGTAAAATGAAATGTCTGTTAAATCTAGAAATAAGAAAAAAAAAAGTTCACCAAAAAATTTTGAACAGTCAGATTGTTCATGTTTTTTTAAGTAATACTCTAGTAATACTCTAATGAAGGCTAGCTGACATGTTGTTGCAGAGTTACTTATCAACAGCTATCTAAAGGGTATCTTTAAATAATCAAACAGCTAGGCATTCATGGGTACCTGAAATCTGATCTTATAGCTGTCTGAGAAGATATCAAACTTATAATGCATTATAACTATGAGAAATATAACGCATTGCAACTTAGGTGGATGAATCATGTCCAATGTGTGTTTTAAGCTGTCATACTCATAAATGCTAGAACCACAAATAAGTAAATATTATTTACATTGAAACTTAATGAGATGATTCAACATATTATAAAGTTATTTTTAATGAACTGTGCCTTCATTATAATGCCTTAGGAATACCCTTTTAATGTATTATAAATACGGGCTTCATAGTGAGTGTTACCGAATTAAGCATCTCTTTTGTGAATTCAGCAATTCACAAAATGTAATGATTGAGGGGTCTGAGGCGTGTGGATCCATTCGCAGGCTTTTATTGATGAAGGCATGGTAGAAGCAGGCAGACGTCAAAACACGGCCATCTTGGGCAGCGGCTCTGGGAAGAAGGCGGCCATCTTGGGCAGCGGCTCTGGGAAGGTGGCCATCTTGGGCAGCGGCTCTGGGAAGGTGGCCATCTTGGGCAGCGGCTCTGGGAAGGCGGCCATTACAGGAGTCGATGCGGTGTCCTCTTCCTCAATACCCAGCGTGAAAGCTGACCCCACAGTCACTAAGGCAAACTCCACAAACTGTGCAAGTGACCCACGTGGACCCTCCCGAACAAGTCGTGATTTGAGTGGCTGATTTATTCCCTCACAAAAGAACTCAATTAACAAACAGTCCGGTAAGTCTGAGGTAAACCAGGTCCAGATATTCTTGGGTGTAGTCCTCAAGTGTTCGGGTGCCCTGCTTGAGGTTTAGTAAAGATATTGCGAGACGCCTACCTGTCCATGGATCGGGAAAAAAACGCTGGATCCTGGTTTGAGGTTGCATTCTGTAATGATTGAGGGGTCTGAGGCGTATGGATCCATTCGCAGGCTTTTATTGGATGAAGGCATAGTCAAAGCAGGCAGACACAGCAAACAGGAGTATAAGAGGCAAGGCAACAACAGAATCCAAAAACAGGCAGAGGTTGGGTCAGGCAGCAAACAATCAAAGAGATTAAAGACAGGCAGGGTCAAAACCAAAGGATCTATGACAAGGAACCGCTAGGCTAACTACAAACAAACAAACAATACAACCTGCATTTGGGGCCTGCTTCAGAATTTAAACAGGAAGTAGCAGCAGAGGAAGTGATCACAGGTAAGGGTTCCCTCTGCTGGCTTGGTGATATATATATGCATGCACCAAACCAGAACCAGGCCAAAACTGAAAATTGTAGATACATTTGACCAAAACAGAAAATGCTTTGTAAAGATTACTTTATTAATTAATATAACCCTCATTTTGAGATTTTTTTAATTGAACAATTTTAATGATACTGAATGAAAAATAAATAAATAAATAAAAACACAGGCCTTTAACATAACCACACTTTTACTGAAAGTGACAAAACTTGACAGAATTTAGACTGTTAATGATAACACTTTAAACTATGGTTCATTAGTTAACTACTACAGATAACATGAACTAATAATGAACAATAGTTTATTAATGTACTTAATACAGTTGTTAGTTCAACTAACATTAAAAAAGATGAATAAATAATGTAATAAATGTATTGTTCGCTCATTTTTATTCATTTCCATGCAACAGAAAGAAACCATCACTTAGAGGGTCGCGCGTCAGCTGGAGTACAGCGTGTTACGAAAAGGTGAAAGGATTTAAAAGACTTGAGTCACTGTCACAGCCGGATACAGGACATGATTCTGCCTTGATATTAAGAAAACTGGTTATTACCTGGAGTTAAGGGCCACCGTTCCATCCCTAAAGTTAAGGGTGTTTTCTGTGGATCTGTCAATCTTCACAGACACACAGCTGGCCTCTGCTGCTCCCTGGTTTTGGTTGTGATCAACAACCCCTTCCTCTCTTTTCTCATAGTGACTCATTCTCCTGTGCTTTTCAAACCTACAATTGCAAACACTGAGAATGTAACACATTACCTGTAATGCCCAAACCAGATTTTTTGTATCAATTAGCCTACATAACATTAGGGGACTCTCTTTCCAACCTTTTAGCTCCATCATAATAAACTACATTTCCCATAAACCACTGCCTGGAGCCATTGTTTGATCACTTCAGTCATTTGCTTGTTTTGTTTGTACTATGTGAGTTAATGATTGAGTTTTATTGTTGTAATCTTGTTTGTTATCTCTGCATTATGGATAGCTTGCAATTCTGATTACCTACTTCCTGGACTCTGACCGCCATGTGTTTTTGACTGCTTTTGTAGATTTCTCTCAGTGAACACTGCATTGGATCCTCCGTCTAAGCTTCTGAGTAATTTGTAACAAAAGACTTCTCCATTCACAGATCCAACAGAAAAATGAGATCCAAACAAGTTATGGACCAGCTTAACCAGTTCCTGTTCTTTCAGCAGAATGAACTCTCGACTGATGAGCACATCAAGATCCTATAAGACTACTTTCACTACAGTGGCTCTTCTTTTACAGTATGAGTACTAAAGGATGTAACAGGAACTAAGCAAAAGAATGTGAACACAGAAAAAATAGGATAGAAGACATTACAAAACAAGAGTCCTAAACACATGACAGGGGAACACAGGCAATATACATAACATCCATGGCTACAATTGATTAAAATACAAAAACAGCAACAGCTTTTTCACACTTCCAGGTTTTTAAATGCAGAAGAACCATTAGTTTTGTAAAGCAATTTCTGGTCACAACAGCAATGTTGTCATTATATAAGCATAGTTGACATAATGCTGTTGCCTTAATGTACACAGGGGCTGAGTTGTGAAATGTGTATTATTTGTTTATTTAAATAAGTAATCATTATGTTTTCATTATTTTAATCTCTTAATTTGTCTGGGTGCACAGGATGCTTCACAAATACAGAAATTGGAAGCTGAAATAAGAAAACTGCAAATTGATATAAGATATAAGTATATTACATGTCTCTCGCCAGTGCCATCGGCACAGCACTCAGCCCCATACACCAAGAAATATCTCTGTGGGGCTGAGAAGCTTGTCACCCCTGAGGGAATTCCATCAGCGGTTAGCTTGGGCTCCCCCTGGCGGCGAGCTATCACATACGATTTTAGTGTACGAATCCAGTTCAAGATGCTCACGCTAAAGCAATTTCACAAATCAGGTCCAAGGACTACTTTGTCATAATAGATTTAAAGGACGCTTACTTCCACGTCTCCATCCTTCCATATGACAAAGTTTTGCTTTTGGGGATGAGGCGTACCAATATTGGGTTCTTCGCACTTGCACCAGCACACCTCTGTTGTGGCTTCAAGGCATCCGCGTACTAAACTACATCGATGAATAGTTGATTTTAGCTCAGTGGCAAGACATCGAGATGTCATCCTCGCTCACATGACACAACTGAGATGACTAAACGCCAAGAAAAGTGTGCTTTGTACATCACAGAGGACCACTTATTTAGGTGTGAGCTTACTCCACAAGGAGTATGGCGGCATCTAAGGCCTTCCCTGCAGGTGTCCTAGTTTCGGACCTCTGCAATGCTGCGGACTGGTCAATCCCTTCTACCTTTGTCTGGCCTAGACATTGGTTTTACCCCAGGTTCCTTGGTCCTCTGGTTCCAGTCTCCAGGCATTTGGAATTCTGGTGGTGTGGGCATCTCGTTGACCAATGCTTGTATGACGCAGCTCAAGTTCCCGAAAAGGAACGTCTCCAGGTTATGAATAGGGAACTAAACGCTGACATTCTCCCAGCATCCCTGTCAGCACAGTTCATAACAAGTTACATGACAAGAGGCTGACGCTGGCTTTTTTGCTTCATGGTTTCTGACATCGCCTGCCTATGATGTCATGCCCTTTCACTCAACAGCAGATTCAGAGAGTGGTCACGCATAGACATTTCCAAAGACACAAAGTCTCATTCCCTCAAGGAACCGTGGTTATATTCATAACCTGGAGACGTTTATCATGTACACACAAATCATTGTGATTCACGTCTGAATGTCACAGTGCACTATAAACTATATATATTATCATTTTATATTATGCATAGTTTATATATAGAAATCCGATTACGTTAAAGACCTTTGAAGTTTATTCAGTGTTTCCTCATTCCTAAGCAACAGCAGAGTGTGACAGAATCAATGTGGAGAGGTGTTAACATCAACAGAAGAGACTTCTTTATAATATGTACAAATTTTTACAGACCCCAAAAATTTGTTCAAATTACAGGTATTATGGCCTGTGTTCCTCTCGCTTACATGATACTATGGAATATGTAGTCTATAAAGACTCTATAAAGACTGTTCAAGCGAATGCTAAAAGCAAATAAAACATTTATCAAGGGATCTGGTGCTTGGCCTGTAATGAGGTCATGAAAGTGTACTAAAGGCAGTTCCATGCAAAGAAATAAATCATCTTCTGTCTGAAATAATATAAACAGCAGCTATGCTAATCCTTCTCCTATTGTTTTCTTGTTTCTATGTGGGCACACCCATCCCAAGGCTACCAGAGATTACACCAGTTGCATTTTGGATACACCCTCAAAATATTTGCTTTTTTATCCAGGTTACACGTACCGAGATATTTCTGTTTCATTTTTAGAGATTAAATAAATATTGTGGCATTTAAACATGTTATCAACATTATACCAGTAAAATGCTTTTTAAGATGCATGCGCATGGACATCGGCATAAAAAAATAAAAATAAAATTATAGACGTGATTTGTCCATAGAGAGTCTCTACTTTCAGAGTTTAGATAAGTTTTTATAAATAAAATGCGGAAATTTGGTTGAAATAATGTTACATTTTCAATCAGTGTAACACAATATTTATGTAAAAATTCAAACATCAACCTTATTCTAACTTCTAGATGATTGCACATTTGTGGAATCATCTCAGGATTATGTGAAGAACACGGACTCACCAATAAGTATGATACAACTGGTAAGCTTTGGTTCACAGCAGTCTGAAATGGCATCTCATTTTGCATTTCTTCCATTCACATGCAAATGCAGGAAGAGGGTAATAAAAGCTCAGGTGAAGTCGTTTTCGCTTCTCCCTCCTCTTCTTTGTCGAATTTATTGGCGGTTGACAACCAACAAAATGGTGTATTTCCACCACCAGCTGGTATGGAGGGTATACCATAAGTGGAAATGGCCACGAAAACAGGGCTTTAATCAGATTCCTCCCACTTCTCATTTTTCCATAAAGAAGACAATGCATGGAGCATTTGGATGCTCCTTAAAGATATTGTTGAGTTAGCTGTAGCAACACTACACACTGATGAATCAACATATTTCCTTCATGGCAAAGTGTCAGAACAAAGAGATTTATGCTCACATCTTCCTAAATTTAAGGAGATCAAGCAGATACCGGCAACTTTCTGAGATGACTGCCGCGAGATTGAGCTCACCGACCGTACGAACCACTTTTTATGGTTAACGTATATTTTCCCTCTTCCAGCATACAGATTTGGTCTCTGGGCAACCTCAGCACCTTCAAAAAGGTCATTGTGTTTGACAGCAAAGATACCAGACTTATCCACTGGACATGCATGACTGCAATAAGAAATATCTGGGACAAACGGGTCAAATATCTGCCTCTTATATAGCCCAGCTGTCCCAATTGATGAATGCTGTGTACCTTTTGGAGGACACCGTGCCTTTAAAGAGTACATGCCAAGTAATCCAGATATGGGATTAAAATTTGGGAAGCATGTATGTTATAAACAGCTACCAGATTGGTGGGCGAGGCCAAAACGGGGGCGTTTATGACCACATTACCTAATTGGCTCATGTCATTGATAAAAAAAAAGTACAGACGTTCCTCTCATTGATAACAGCGTAGCGGATCAAGCAAGAGGTGGGGTGATGCAGAATAAAAGCATTTTCCAGGAGTCATGGCAGTAGAGGCTATGCAACTATAACAACATCAGGCATAAATCCCTCCCGTCCTTGCTCAAAAATCTTCTTTTAGGAAATTCCCCAAACTGGGCATAATTTAATAAAAGCAAACCATAATATATTGCTGATATTGCTATAGTTTAGCACCAAATCCAATTAAACATACCTTAACCAGCTAAATCAAGGTCTTACCAGGCATACTGGACACCTCCTGGCAGGCGTGTTGGAGCTAAACTCTGCAGGACAGTGGCCCTCCCTAGCTCCACCCTAGTATAGAGCTGCAGTCAAGCAATTTTAAAAAGGCACGAAGGACGTCTTTTTCCAGATAAAAAATAAAATGACCATTTTTATGTTCAGAAATGAGTTTAATAGAAAAACACGCATACACTCCTTTGCAGGACTTTAAATGTTTTTATTGCACTGAGCAAATAAAAATTATTTGTTCGCACATGCAAATTCTCATAATCTCTTTCTGATTCAGAATTTTCTTCCAAAGTGAATACTTAAACAGTTTAGAAATTGCTTCTTTTTCTAAACCTTTTACCGCACTGAAAAACACTATAAGTCCTCTGCAGAATGAGCTTGAACATGACGCCTCAGGTCTCTTTTATACATGAAACTCTTCTCACACCGAAGACACGCGTAAACGCTTCTCTCCGGTGTGAATCCTAATGTGAATGTTAAGATTCCTTTAAGCGTGAAACCCTTTCCACACTGAGGGCAGATGAAAGGCTTCTCCCGGTGTGAACTCTTACGTGGCTTTCGAGAGCCGCCTTGTTTTTGAAGGTTCTGCTACAGTGAAGGCATATGTGAGGTTTCTCTCCAGTGTGGGTTATTACATGGTCTTAAGTTGCTTCCTGTCTGTGAAACTCTCTCCACACTGCAGACATCTCAAACAGCTGTCTCTGGAGTGAGTCTTCACGTGGTTGTTGAGGCTTAAATGATATCGGAAACTCTTTCCACACTGAGCACACACAAACGGCTTCTCTCCAGTGTGAGTTCTCATGTGGACATTCAGGGTTGGTTTGTGTGTAAATCTCCTTCCACACTGTGGGCAGGGGTAAGGCTTCTCTCCGTTGTGAACTCTTACATGGCTTCTGAGGTTTCCTTTTCGAATAAAGCATTTTCCACACTCTTGGCATGTGAAAGGACTCTCTCCCGTGTGAATTCTCGTGTGGATTTTGAGGCTTCCTTTCTGATTGAAACTAACTCCACACTGCTGGCAGGTGAAAGGGTTCTCTCAGGTGTGGATTCTCATGTGGACTGTTAGGTTTCCTTTCTTGTTGAAACTTTTCCCACACTGTTGGCAGGCGTAGGGCTTCTCTCGGTGTGAGTTCTTATGTGGACTTTAAGGTTTCCTTGCTGATAAAACCTTTTTCCGCAGTGTTGGCAGGTGTAGGGCTTCTCTCCGGTGTGAATTCTCATGTGGATTTTAAGGTTTTCTTGTTGATCAAATCTCTTTCCGCAGTGAAAGCAGATGAAAATACTTCCGGTTGCTTTCTTTCGAGCTCTTTTTTGGACAGAGCCTTTTCGCTCTGTGAGCAACAAATAGGTTCTTCTTCAGTTTTTAAGTCACAATATTCTTCATGCTGATCTTTGTGCTGTTTTCCATTGAGTTCTTGACTCTCCTCTTTCAGCACCATCTGGTCTAGTGTGAATAAAGACAAATACAAGTTTACCCCAGCGTAATAAGCATAAGCAACTTGGCATAAATACGTAGGCACTGCACAGACGTTCTAGATCATGCGTTCAAACTCTTTTGAAGTGAGAAGTAGTGTAAACCATTTTCATTCTTCATTTCGATTTGATTCATTTACAATAAATGTTCCACTCATTAATGGAGATAAGTATTGAAATTCCATTAACTTCAGACACATAGTGAATGCGTTTGATCATTTTTTATGTGGTATTCTGTGTTTTAATGATAGTGAGGAGTTCTATAGGTGAACAATAACTTTTTTAAGCTAAACTGCAGATCATGTTACAAGGAATGTTTTTATAGAGAACAATTATCATAATGTGCACGCTAAGGATGCACCAAAAAAACAGGTTTACAACAGGTTTAAAGAGTTAAATATTTTAAGCCGCTTGTTTTTATGGATATTTTCATAAATGTATGTAATATTCAGTGTAATTATATTACTTCTTTATTTCATTCATTTTATTGCATATGGTATTAGGTGTCAAGATGACGCTTCTAATGAGGACTGGACTGCAGATCAAACTAATTAAATCTCTACTTCCTTCCACTACAGAAAACTTCCAAAATGTCCATTTTCTAAACACTTCCATAATGAAATTGAAATGCTCTCTTTTTGCGCTTAATACATTTTTCGAATGCAGAGATGCGTGTTAAATGTGCATTAGTTCATATTCACACCGTCTCAAAATAACAGTTAAATATAATATCGCATAAGTTATCTTAAAAAAAAAAACAAGTTATATAAAATATAAAATACTTTTTTTTTTTTTTACCTGGGAAATGATTGAGTTCAGCTTGAATGAAAACCAACCTGTTTGGGTCTCAACATCTTCATGCTTGACTCGAATGCTTCTTCGATCCTCACGTCTTCCCTCTCCTCTTTAATAAAAGACATCTCTTTAATAGTGAATTATTCTGATCTCGGCTGCTTTACCACAAGCTTCTCCTCTTTGCTCGGACGCTCGATAGGAAAAAATAGCGGAAAGAAACATAAATACAGAAAGTTCGTTATTTGTGTATTTACTATATAAATTATATTCATTACACTGTAGTGAAAACGTCAGGACGTACTTTTCTTGATTTGAGAAGAAGGTGAACCGCTTTAAGCATCTCTTCTCTCATCACTACTAGCTAGTGAACAAGCTCGTGTTTACTATGAAGCACAGGGTCACGTTAACAAGCGGTTACTTGGAGACAGGTGAGTTTTATTAGGTTTGGAGCTGAACCGATTCACGATACAGAGGAGAAATAAGACGAACACTTTCTGTTATTCACGCGTGGGCGCGCTTTTCTCACACAAAAGAACGTCCGTTAAAATGTCAATTTAAATATTCATGTCACGTTCAATACGTCTTGATTTAAACGGTTTACACGCTTAAAACTCAAACCTTCCTCTTTCTACAGACGCAGTGCGGCGCAAACAAATGACGTCACAACGCCACGCCAAAATAAAAGTCCTTCAGTTAAAGCCAAGTCCTTATCATTTTTTTTTTTTGTTGGATGGCTGAAAGGAAGCCGTACATTTTCATTCTTTTGCTTGGGTGGAACAAATTATATTTTGCTTAGTTGGAGCAGCAGCTGTGTCGTGGTCATCCCAAAGCCTCCTCATGGAGACTGGCCTGTCATTCATAACCAACAAGGGTCCCATATCCCTCAGATGATTAAACTGCTGGACTGGGAGGACGACACAGACCACTGAATCATGGTCATGGAGCTGCACATGCCCTGCACGGACTTGAATAGCTTCATGATGCTCCAGATGATCTGCAGGATTGAAGATCTCAAACCGGAGACCCTGCTGGTGGACCAGAACACCCTGGAGGTCAAACTGATTGACTCTGAGTGCAGGGGAGTTCGTTAACTTTTCAGTGTTTTGATATTTTATTAATTATCTCACAGAAACATCCTATATGTAAAATCAAGCAAAATGTGTCAACCGTCTTTACTGCAGGCACAAGAGCGTACTGTCCATCAGAAGTAATGGAAATCTAATGGCCATGTGGTCACAAGGGATACTCTTCTTTGAAATGGTGTGTGGTAGTTATCCCACTGACAACGGCCTACACATATCCTGGTAGATACTTTTTATATTAACCACAATATCTTATCTTTTAATAAGCCATGTTCGCATGCATTATAAAACAAGTCACAAGCTGGTTGAAGGAGGATTCGGCTTTGTGTATGAAGGGACAAAGATGCACTTAAAGTTTGTAATATTTATCAATCTGGGTTACTGGGAAAGACGTCACACGTGATAGAGTGTTATCGTTACATTTTCTGGCGTTTATATGCCCGTATTTCAGCCATTTTGTGTGTCCGCTGTATGCAGCAACCGATAAAGATCACTCAGTCACCAATTCTATGTATGTCAAGCCAAACATTTGAGCAAGACATTTCTATTTGGCCATGGCTAGATTGTATGTCAGACGACTGGTTTGCACAAGTTTTAATACGCTTATTTCTGTAACTACTTGTTGTTCCATGCAAGTTTCCAGTGTTTTATTTTTCAGTTTTACTGTTTTATTGGCTTGTCATTTATAACCAATTAGGTTCCTCAGATCATTGAACTGCTGGACTGAGAGGACGACACCTGACATGACAACATCACACAGAAATCACCACCCATAGCAGCAAACAAAAGTATCCAACCCCCCAAAGACGGCAATATTTTTTAAATGTACAGTTCTTTAGGGTGCAATTTTTGTTTTATGTACTTTATCTAACAGTGATTGGTCATGAGGTCATTGAGCTCATATCTGCATGTATGAATATGCCCGATGAACCTTTTGAGACTTTAGATTCTAGAGAGCATTTGATTGGACAGAAAGTTTGATTTGAAAGTTTTAATTGCTTACATTTTCTAGATGCAGATTTTGTTATAGTTTTGGAGCACAGCTAGATAACCTTAGAAAACCATTGGTTTACTACCAAAATGACCTAAAGAAAGGAAGAAAAAACAAAGCAGAAAGTAAAAAAGTAAAAGTCAGGCATCAGGCATCAGGCATTATTCTACTAAAGAAATTTCAGCTCACTTTACAGTAAATACCTTTGCACACTGAATCAAGTTTTTTCTGAGTTCCAAAATTTTTGCATGTTGAAAAATAACAGCAATCTCCTGCTGAGTCAATAATGTTTACAACACAGCCTTCAAACTTTTTGTAACGTGATGGCTGCAGATCTTTAGAGCTCCTTTAGAGCGTCCGCCATATTTTTTTTTTTATTTATGTTAATAACGAAATGTGCAATCAAAGAAGTCAGATCTAAAACAAATTATTGGACCTTTAATATAAGTGCGAGTTTATAGTCTCTTTTATAATGGCTAATATTTCAGTGCTAAAAATAGCTTTCCACCACAGTGATCGATGTTATACTCGAGAAACTGAAAGGTAGGTCAATGGAAGGTACACTTGTCTGTCTTGAATTACAGCTGGTGTTCACACAATGATTTAGGACTTCTGCAGGCGGTGTTCTGCCAGGCACCAGAAGTAAATTAGAATGTCATCGATATAGACAATGACAAATATGTGCAGGAAGTCCCGGAGCACCTCATGCATGAAGTCCTGGAAGACAAAGGAGCTTTTACAAGCATATTAAGTTATAGACAAATTGCCCGGCCGCAAATTATATAGTTGCTCACCAACCAACGATTCACCCACTGATCTGCCAAAAACCTCTCTAAAATAGACGAGAAAAAGCTGGATAGTTGAACCATGGTACCCATTTGCTCCTAGATAAACTCTGCAAACTGCAGTGTAAATGTAAGAAAAGAGAGGACATAAGCTATCTCAGCACGTTCAGTGAAAAAGACATGTGGTTGCATTTTCAAAGCCAGTGTGCACTGAAGAATGAAGCCATTGCACTCATCCATCAGACCAGGGAAGGACACTGGATGGGTCATGGACTGGCAGTGACGGCAGGTGAAGGAGAGGTGACTGGAGGTGATGGCAGGAAAGTAACTCTCTGTAAAGCGTCCGCCCAGCTCCTGGATGGAATCCGGTCTGCTTACCTTGTCCTATGGTATTGGTCTAATCTTCTGTTACAGAATGACACAAAACAGTGAATTATTTTTAGGACTTGTCCAGTAGCTAATTGAAAGCTGACCGGTTTCTGTGTTTGAATATATATGTCAGGTACTAGAACTGTCTTGTTGTTTTCCACACCCCATTTTCTCTCTGTGCCCTACTTTCTGTCCTCTGTTAACAAAATTTCATCTCAATACTTTGTTATATATCCTTAGTTAATGACAGGGATCAAACGGGAAATCGTCTTTGCATCATCAAGATCTCCTGACGATGTGTGCGATCCTTAGATATATGGAAAAAACCCTTGGTTTCTGAATCAGGACCCAGTGTTTGGGGATCCTTGTTGCCACGTGATGCTAGTTATGGATACATCCCTCGATGGTTGGGGAGCAGTCATGACTGGCCACTGTCTGTGGACCAGTCGCCATCTGGGACTGAGTGCTATGGTACAGACCTGGCCGAGGCTCTGTCTGTACACTTTTCCCCGATCATTCGATGGCATGACTATGTGACTGTGGGCGGCACCCCTAGTAATACGCTTCCTCCGTGGTGCGCTGAGGTTGAGACCACCAGTACAATCTCCTGTCACCACGTGGGATCTGGTAGTGGTGCTAGACGCTCTGGGCAGAACCCCTTTTGAGCCATAGAGGAGATTTCTGATTCTCATCTTTCAGTGGCCCTATCTTATCTAGACTTTGCACTCGATCCGGCAAAAGATTTCTTGTATCCTCGAGCAGGTTACACAGCAAACCTCCTACTACTACTGCACCATGCGCCATTGTGCTACAGGCATTTCATCCTCCTCCGTTTGAGACCCAACCAGAAGAAGCTGAGCTGTGTTCTGTGTGCGCACTGGACATGTACATTCCTCAAAGGCCAATTTGGCAGGTGTTACTGTATCGGACATCTGCAACGCTGCAGGGTTGGTCCACCTCTACCTCTACCTTCGTCCGTTTTTCCATATTTCCATATTTTAATTATATTGTCTGAACAAACAATCTAATTTATTTTTTTTTTTCCAAGTTGCCAGCAAAGGAGCTATATAAGGTCCATCTTCAAAAACAAATAAGGAAAAGTGACATGGACCTTATACAGCTTCAAATGGAAGAGAAAAGGCTCCTCGTTAAAAAAGCAGCACTTGAAATTGAATTACTGGAGCATCGCCTTAAGGTGAGAACTTGTCTGAATATTCTGTCAGAACAATCTGTTGCATGATAAAAGTATTGGGTGTATGTATATATGTATATATCTGTGTGTATGTATAAAGCAACATAAAAAAAAACAAAAACATTTTATTGAATTTTACTTTTTTTTTCAGGAAAAAAAGAAATAAACTGCCTGGCAGACCAGTGCAAAAAAACTAATAAAAGTTATTTTGACAGATCCTGTCTCTCAAAAGTCTTCCATCTCTGTTGGCCTGTAGAGTCTGTAGATGTTCCTCTGGGCCATCGTCCTCAATACAAGGAGGGTGGTCTCTCCTCTTATAGTGGTAATATTGTGAAGCACAACACAAGCCACTATAATGTCGCATGCCCTCTCTGGACTAACCCGGAGCCCACGCAGACACTGAAACCGAGATTTGAGGATCCCTATAGTCATCTCCACCTTGGCCCGTGTTCGGCTGTGAGCCAGGTTAAAGCGTGTCTGTGGTCCAGGCTCAGGTTCAGGTTCAGGGTGTCATTAAATAGGGCAGACAAGGGTATCCTCTGTCCCCAGCAAGTAACCAGTGTACTGTCCTGTAATGATTGAAGTGTACAGTTGTTTATAAGACTGGATGAAATATAAGGACACTGTAATCAGAACAAACTGGGCTATAATATGTAAGCAACATGTTTGTACATGATTGAGTTTCTTCAGAAAGCAAGGTCAGGTAAATGACTGAGGTTAATGAATTACAAGAAAGAATGTGAGGATAAAAAATATTTTCTTATTTATAGTTTATTTAGAAAATGTTTAGCTATCACACAAATGAGAGTCACTTGAGAGTACACTGTAACAAAAAACCTGTAAAAATGCGGTAAATTTTGCACAGCAATTTACCGTTCTTCATTTATACAGTTGAATACTATAAATTGCGAAGCATGTCACGTGATGCAAACTATTGTTCAGTTTCACAAGATGATGCAGTATTTTTGGTCTAGTCACACGCATTACAACGCCATTGAGTGTCCTCACACACAGGAAGAAAACCTTTTAGCATCAGTTTTAACATCAGATCGCCATCATTTTATTAGGTGTAAAGTGAGCAGAATGAACTGGACGCTCTTTTATCCTCGTTGGTTTATCAAAGTAAGTGATCAAAATTTGTTTTATTCTGTTTATATGTTCAAATCACATTACTAATAGCAACTTTTTTTATTATTATTACTTCTGTGTCTACTTGATAGGACGGCAAACAAATCAGCAAAGAGCAATAGCCTAACGTTAAAGTTATAGGTGGCTTGACATGTCGCGACATTAAATTAAATGTACTTGTGACGGTTCTTGAATTTTTGAGGACTGGGCTATATTTAAAAATTGTTTTAGGGTTTTTGAGAAGTTAATTAAAGTTAAGGCTACATGGTTTACATAATACTTGATCCATTTGAGAGCAGAAAATTATAACTTGCAACTTTTGTTTTAAGACCTGCAGCAACATATTTGCAAATGTCTACATACATAAAAAAGTCTACATTCATTCTTGTTGATTTTATTGTCCTATGTTTCAGAAAGTCTTTGCTCTTTAGCCCACTGCCTTCATCTTCTCCACTCCAAGCCAACATGGCAAATAAACGGCAGGAATAGGACTAATACTCAGAGCTGATGTAAGTTTTATATGTTTAGTATTATTTGCTTTGTGTGTGCTATGATTGTACACACAATTTCATTCTTTATTTGCATACATATACATATATCTTCCACCGCAGCAGATGAAGGCATCTGACTCCTGACCTTCTTGCCAGTCCACGACTGAAACTGCTGGGTAAGTGTCACGTATGCAAGGCATGGAGTTTACAGGAATAGTTCACCCAAAAATGGGGTGTACACAGTGGAAGTCACTGACTAGAGTTTATAATTAAATATTTTAAAAATAAAACCCATTGTTCTGTCAGGGGTTGGCAGCGGCCTGTTGTGTTTGTCTTGTGTTTTGTTGTCCTGAAGCACATGGCCTTTGTTTTGACAGCTTGCCATGTGCTTTGCTGTTAACTCTCTCCTCTTGTTAACCCTAATTGTTTCACACTCCTGCACCCCATTTCTGTCAATTATCCTCCCTACTTAATCTCCTTGTGTTTTCTGTCCTTTATCAGTCTGTCGTTTGATGTTAGTTCATTTTGATGCTGAACTTTTGTTGACTAGTTTGATCAGTCCAGTCCTCAGTCCAGTCCTCAGTCCAGTCCTCAGTCCAGTCCTCAGTCCAGTCCTCAGTCCAGTCCTCAGTCCAGTCCTGTTCTCAGTCTAGTTATTGCTTTTTTTTTCTATTATTTTGTTAAGTTCTCGTTTTCCCCCGTCTTCTGCCCCCATCTCTCCAGTTCACTTTTTGCCCAGCTCAGGATTCTCTTCTCGCCGACGACCTTCGGGTGCCAGTGCCTGTCTCGGTCCTCTAGTGGGCGGATGCTGGACGTGGCTACAGTGGGAGGCTTCTCAGTGACCGCTTTGGCCGGCCACCTTTCCTGCCCCACGGTTGGGTCTAACAAACTGTGTTTGTTAGATCCTGTGCCTCCTCTGCAGCTGGGATTGTGGCTGGAGTTAACTGCCAGCTGTTTCACCCCTTTTGTTGGACTATTGTACAAAGACCTTTATTTGTTCAAATAAATTTTTCTTCTGCAATTGGGTCTGCTCGTCTGCCTGACATGTTCTGCTTCAAAGAATCATTTACGTTTACATTTAGTCATTTAGCAGACGCTTTTATCCAAAGCGACGTACAAATGAGGTAGGCATATAGAAGCAAGTTAATATCAGCAAAGGGCAGTAGTGCATAAGTGCTCTGAGTGGGGACTTGTCTTTCCTAAGCGAAACACAAGGCATTTTTTTTTTTATTTTAAACAAGAAAAGGATAGGAAAGAGCAGGAGAAGAAGAAAGTGCTATCAATGTTGGGTCAAGTGTAAGCGAAAAGATGAGTTTTGATTTGGTTTTGAAGATTGCTAGTGACTCTGCTGCCCTAGTGGCAACGGGCAGATCGTTCCACCAGCAAGGAACAGACCAGGTGAAGGTGCACAAGAGTGATTTTGCACCTTTTTTGTGAAGGCACTGCAAGACGCTTTCGTTTGCAGAGCGTAGGCAACTGGAGGGAACATATGATTCAATTAATGAGTGTAAGCACGAGGAGCGGAGCCTGTGATTGACCTGTAGGCCAGCATCAGGGATTTGAATTTGATGCGGGCAGCTATAGGAAGCCAGTGTAAACTAATGAAGAGCGGTGTGACGTGGGCCCTCCTTGGTTCGTTGAAGACCTCCCTTGCCGCTGCATTCTGGACCATCTGAAGAGGTCTGGTTTTAGAGGCTGGGAGGCCAGCAAGGAGGCGTTGCAGTAATCAAGTCTACCAGGACTAGTGCCTGGACGAGGATCTGTGTAGCGTGTTCTGATAAGTACGGTCTGATTTTCCTGATGTTGTACAGCACAAACCTACAAGATCGAGCAGTTTTTGAAATGTGCTCAGTGAAAGTTAGCTGGTCGTCAATGATCACTCCAAGGTTCCTAGCTGACCTAGACGAGGATACAGTAGCTGAGCCTAGCTGAAATGATGAGGTTGTGCTGTATGTTGGGATCGGCCGAAAAAAACGAGGAGCTCTGTTTTTGTGAGGTTTAACTGCAGGTGATGATCCTTCATCCAGACTGAGATGTCGTTTAGGCACGCAGAAACACGTGCAGAAACAGTGGGATCGTCTGGTTGAAAGGAGAGATGGAGTTGAGTGTCGTCAGCGTAGCAGTGATAAGAGAAGCCATGTTTCAGAATGACAGAACCCAGTGATGTCATGTAGATGGAAAAAAGCAGTGGCCCAAGTACTGAGCCCTGAAGCACTCCAGTAGTGAGATGATGAGACTCTGAGACATCGCCCCTCTATGATACCCTGAAAGACCTACCAGAGAGATAGGACTCAAACCACCAAGGGCTGCTCCAGAGACACCCATCTGCCTGAGGGTTGATAGGAGTATGTTATGGTTTACACGTGTCAAAAGCAGCAGACAGGTCCAACAGGATGAGCACTGAAGATTTTGATTGTGCTCTTGACCGTCTCAGTGCCTCAATGACCGATAGAAGTGCAGTTTCTGTGGAGTGGCCGCTTTTGAAACCTGATTGGTTGCTGTCAGGAGATTGTTTTGTGAGAGATGGGAGGAGAGTTGGTTAAAGACAACACGCTCTAGTGTCTTGATCATGTCATGGGTTTGTTTTCTGATGCAGTTCTTGCAGATATATCAGATATATCAAATTCATGGCTACTACCCACCAGCATTGAAAAGCTTGGAAGAGACAGGTTAAATGTTTCAAAAACCTTTAACTGTGTTGGTCTGAAAGAAGAAAGTCGTATACACTTAGGATGGCTTCGGTGTGACTACATTATGGAGTAATTTTTATTTTTGAGTGAACTGTTCTTATATTTTTGGGGTTTTGTTGTCATTTTTTTGTCATTCCATGTCATGGACTGTAGTAATTTGCAGCAGCATATTTTATGATAACCATTGGAAAGACACAAATTAAACTGCATTTAGCCTTTTTGTGAAATGTGCAACCTAGATTTGATACTGTTTCAGGACATTAAACATTAAAGTTGTCTCTTTCAGTTGCTGGTGACAAAGTCACACTTGGAGGCTGGATGATCAGCATTGATGTCTTTTCCTATTATGTCTTCAATTTGCAGGACCAAGAGGAAGCTGCCCGAATATTGTTGAGTTTGTTCAAAGGTATTACGTAACCTAATATCTTATTTTTCTCTGGTTTTACATTCTAGGCGCTTCATTGGTGTGAACCTAAAAGGGAACAAAGAGAACCAAAGTAGTGTCCAAGAAGATAGGAAGCTTGTGCAGAAAGAAAAGCAGCAACTGTGAATCCTCAGGTGGCCGCTCTCATCAAAAACTTCACGGACTTTGAGTGGGGCTTTATCTAGTCAGGTTAAATAACGTTACAGTTCTGCAGGTAGATCTGCAAAGTAAGTATAGATTACATAGCCATGTTATGTTTGTGATGTCACTGCATTGTATTCTGGAACAGGATGTTCTGTTCTGTTTAATCCAGCGCTGGTGAAGAAGAATGTTAAGAATTGCTTTAAACATTTTAATAAAAGTGTAATGTCTGAAGATGATCTTTTGTTTGAGCCAATTGTTTGTAAAAAAATTCTAATCATTAGCTTCTAGCAATGTTACAACATTAAAATCAACAACATTAAAAATAGTTTACTGTAATTTTACAGGATTTTTTTAAGTGTAGACAGTGTAGAACAGTTAATTAGGAACAAACAATCAATCAGGCTTCATTACTCCAGTCACATGATCTTTCAGGAATATTACAATATTCTGGTTTTCTGCTAAAAAAACATTATGATGATGATAATGAGGATTATTATTATTATTATTATTATTATTATTATTATTATTATTATTATTATGTTTTGGGGTTTCGATAATGAATAAAAAGTTCTGGATAACAGCATTGTTTGTAATTTCATGTCTTTATCATCACTTCTGTACTAAATAAATAGTGTACTGTATATTGTTACACTTGGATTAAGAAAATGCTGAATATTTAACTTGATCACGGGAATAATTTCTATTTTAAAATATACTTGAATAGAAAGCAGTTATTTTCAATACTAAAAAACACTGTTCAAAACTTTAAAAAAACTTTAAAAAAAAAAAAAAAAAAAAAAAAATATATATATATATATATATATATATATATATATATATATATATATATATATATATATATATATATTAAAATATATAAATGAACATCATATATTTTTTCACGCATTTCCAAAGTATATAATATTTCTAAGGTAAATACAATAATAATAAAAATATAAAAACAGGCGAGATTTCACACTTCACAGTCCTAAAAGAATATCCATAAAACAGACGACTGCTCGTGTCTCAGACAGGCTCATGTTGGGATTAATAATTATTTCTAATTTGTCATTTTGTTATAATTGATGTTTCTTAATATTTCTAAAGAAGTTGTTTATACAGCAGGCTGCTGAATTTATCTTTGACAAATTAGATTTGTGCAATGCTGAGATGTTAGTGCCCTATTTTTACCTGATGTGTTATGACCAACTCACTTTCATCCATTCGTTACGATCTTCATTCTCGTAAATATGAGGCCGAAAAAACGTATCAAATAGTCAATAATTAAATCAAACGAGAAGAATGGCGTCAAACTGCCATCAGGAGGAGGTTTTCGAGCGGTCATCATGCAGACAAATCTTCCTGAAAGCCAAAACCTTGACCGATAATCACCACATTTACAGCGCAGTTTATGATATTAACACGACAACTTAACGCGCTGCGCTCTGCGCTCATAAACGCGCTTGCATACTTACTTTAGCGATGAATGTAGCTGGTTTAGATATGTTTAATTATACATATTTTTTTAATTTAATTTTAATGTTCATTTGTGTCTTTTTAAAATACTTTTCAGCCAATTAGACCAGTAGATCGGTCGGTTATTACGTCATTATGATCGCTGCATTCCAATAGAACGTTCAGAGAGAAGTCTATAAATATGAGTGAAGATGCATCATTCAATTTGTAGCGAGTTTTGGCGAGTGAGTATGCTCTTTACATCTGAATTTTAACTTGTGTTTGATATTTCCATAACAATATTTGTTCAAAAATCTGCTTTGTGCTTTGAGATAAAACTAATAGGCATGCAACGGAGGTCCGTGTGGAAATTGGAGGTTGATGAGTAAATTTAATAATGATGAAAGAAAGCAACGATTGATTTGAGCAATTCATTTTGATTTACAGTTAATAATTATGTTTTTATTCATAGATTATATTTTCCTATAATTCTTGTATTATCTCTCTCTTTAACTAAACATTTTGTAGTAAATCAACGAAACAAATCTTGCAGTGCCAACCAAATTCAGACTATATTTTTTAGACATTTACACGTTATCTTGTCTATTTCAGAATCTTTTTATTATGATTAATTCTGACAACTGATACTGAAAGCTTTAATACTTCAAAAAATTATCACTTACAATAAAGGAGGTACATTTACTTTATCAATCATTTTAGTTATGCACATTGGTAAAAAAAAATATTTATACAATCTCCACCTGTAGACCCCTACTATGCATGTAAAACTGTACCTGTAAAAGGAAAAAAACAAACATCACCAACTTTCAGGCTCTTAATTGTTTGCTATTCTATGTCATCGCTTGTCTTTCTCTTTCTGCTGCAGTGTTTTACAGATACAAAGACAACAGCAGTTTTTTTCATTCATCTTTTTACCACCCGAATCAGAAATCAACACGACAATGTCATTTATCCCCCTTTCCTGAGAGTGCAGTGCAGTCACCATTATCTGAGCTCTCAGATGAGCTCAGCACTGCCCTCGCCGCCAAAGCAGTGGTGGGCCATAACGGAGGTCTCCCTTCCTATAGATCAGGGCCTGAGTATGGGAACTTCACCGCACCTGACTGGTGGGGAACAGTAGTGGCAGGGGAAACTTCATGCCCCACTTCCTGGCCTTCAGTGATGACTCTGAGAAGGTTGAGTCCCCGCGCTCCAGGCTTCTCAGAGGCAGCACTGAACACCCAGGACCCACGGAGGCAGAAGAAGACACAGAGTGCACGAATGCCTCCCAGATCCCAAAAGGAAGCACCTGTGCCTGCCTGTACTAAGAAGAGGGACCACACCTCATCCCTGGTCTTTAACAATGCATCAGAGAAGGCTGAGTCTCTGTGCTCAGGCTTCTCAGATGCAATGCTGAAGACCACGGACAACGGAACAACTGGAGGCAGAAGAAACCTCCAGGGACCACGGTGCTTGGTAGGTCTGAGAAGGCTGAGTGTAGGAACTCAGTAAAGAACAGTAGGCAGGTGAGGCAGAAGGAGACTCAGGTAGTACCAGACATTGCAGAGTCCCTCAAAGACCACCTGTGCCTGGTGACACCCCCGGGTTCATCCAGTGCCCACTGGATCCTGCAACGTGGTAAACTCAGGATCCCTGAGCATCTGAGGCAGCATCTTCTAAAGGCTGCTAATGAACTGAGATCATCTGTGCCTGCCCGGTCCTCACAGGGACCATCGATGCCTACAAGGTCTCTACAGAGAGCACAGATCTCTAAGACACTGAGGCAGGAACTGCAGCAGAAGCCCCAAGCCTCTTCTGAGAAAAAGGAACACCTGTACCCAACAAGACCCAGGAGAGGCAGAGGCTCAAGATACCCGAGCGGCTGAGGCAGGAGCTGCTACAGGTGTCACCCAGAGCCTCTTCAGAAAAGGCAGCACCCGTGCCCCAAAGACCCCGGATAGGCAGAGGCTCAAAATACCTGAAGCGACTGAGGAAGGAACTGCTCCTGGAGAAGCCTCTCTGACCTCTCCTTCCAGGTGCCCACAGGTAGCTTCTTTACCTGACAGGAACCCTGTATATACCGGGACCTCACAGGGAGAAGGAGTGCTTGCCAGTTCTCCACTCGCTTCTGGGTGTCTAAAGGCGTCAGTGCCCACCAGAGCCACAAAGGCAGGAGAAATGGAGGCTTGCTGAGCAGCTGAGCACCTCTTCCACCCAGGAACTACCTATGCCCTCCAGGACCTCAAAGTGCTGCCTGTGTATTCTGGGGCTTTGCAGGGAAACTCCCCGACAGGGAGCCAAGCCAAGAATCACAGAGCAGCAGAAGCAGAAGCGGAGGGAGCAGTGGAGACAGCAGCAGAGACAGTGGAGGCAGCAGAAGGCATCAGTAAGTTCTTTTCATTGTCTTCACATAAGCTACAACGATGTCTAGGTCTTTTATTTAAAATCTCATGACTTTATATTTCCAAATGATAGAAAGATATATGTTTGGATTCAAGAAGCACTCTTTAAAACTGCCTGGCATTACATGGTTATATCTTTTATTTCAGCTGGACAGCAGAGATGTGTGTGAGCCATCTCCTCAAAAAGTAATGCGTGTAGAAACCATCAAGGTGACAAAGAAGCCTAAACTGAAGAGGCAGAAACATCAAGACCCACAGCCCACGTCCCAGCTCACCATGAAGTTTTATTTAGACTTACTTAAGAACGTATGAACTACAGCCCTTACTATTTAAAACTATATGTATTATATTTTAATATGGTAGAAGCAATATATCTTTAGATTTTCTCAAAGATAATAATTAAATCTGTAATGTTACATCATTCTGTCTGTTACTTTAACAGGACAATGCAAGTGTGAGCAGTCACCTCCAGAAAAAGGAGCACATGGCCAACAAAATCAGAGACCAACAACTGGGGCCAGATGGCTTAAAGCATTTATGTTGTATGTTCATTTGTTTAATGAAATATGCGTATGTCGTTTAGTGTTAATGTGTATTGTGTTTCAATGTATTTAGTGTGATTATACGCATAATAAAAAAATAAAAATAAAATCTAAATCTGCTGTTTTTCATTTATTAACTGACAGATGAGTGACAGATATTAACAGCCTGGTTTATATATATATATATATATATATATATATATATATATATATATATATATATACGCTTTATAAATACACTTACATATATATATATATATACAGCCTTAGTCAAAAAAAATATTAGAACGCAGTAAATACATGATCAAAGAAAATTATTTATATTATATATATATATATTACTCATAAGAATTTTTTAGGGATGCCAATAATTGTGTCCAACGTGTATTTGAGAAAAAATCATAATGATAATTTCCCCCATTTCAAATTCTTATCATTCAATGAAGGGTTAGATTTTTGTGATTTCTTTAAATAAAACATCAAAAGGATTAACAATGCAGATTCATTTTCACAGCTTTCTTTAATCATATTTAACAAAGGGTGCCAATATTTTTGGTCATGACTGTATATGTATGTTCTGCCCTCACTTTGGTGTCTCTTATCTTGAAGTTACAGATAGATAAACTCTTTATAGCATGTAGACTCGTGGGAGAATTTTGCTTTATTCCACACATGTATGTTGAAATTAGGGCTGTCCCCTAATATTCAGACAGACTAAAATTTATTAGTCGCAAAAAAAATTAAATAAATCAATAAAAAAAATTCGGTCACTGTGTGGTGCAGGAGGATGTAAAGAGGGTTACAAATCCACACTTACAAATAGACCACACCAGGGGGGTATTCCACAAAGCTTGGTTAACTTACCATTTGATAAATCATAACCTCTGGGTTGATTGACCCTAAATACCATGAGTATGGTTCCAAAGCACCTGAGAAGAGTTAGTTTAATCAACCTCCAACTGGTTACCCAGAGTTAGTGCGTGTGCACGGTGCATTTATAAAGACATCTTCAATGGAGCGCCGATTTCACGAGTCACCATGGAAACTTAAAGCGAAAAAAAGAGCGAGCGGTGTATTTCACAGAGGCGAGTTGGAGGTTTTAATACGCTTATGAGGAGTTAAAGCCAATAATATTAGAAAGAAGCAATACAGCTGCATCAGCTAAAGCAAGAGAGTTGTCTTGGCAAAAAATAACCGACAAAGTAAATGCGTGAGTGTATTAAATTTTTTTTAATGCTCCCGTTTTATTATAATGCAAAATAATGAAGTATGATTTATACATCCTTTTGATTATGTTATATCATTATGAAAGCATTTACTTTGCTGCCATTTATTTGTTAGTTTAAAATAATAATGCATGTTTCTTATTTAATAAGGTGTAATCCTTCTGGAGCCACAAGAACTTTAAGCCAAGTCAAAATGAAACACAAAAACATTCTGCAAAAGGTAATATTTGATCACACAGTTACTGAACTATTATTATAACAGGATTTAGTGTATTCATTCAGTCATGTAGCTAATAGAAAGAAGACTGAAGGCCCGTCTGAGGGAGCTGGCTCTGTCTCTTAATAAAGAGCATCCAGGGGCAGTTCATCACACACAGCATGCACCACAAGTGATGAAATGTGAGTTTACCTCTATGATTTGTTTTCATTTTTTGTTTTCATCTCTGTCACTTAAAGGCTTTTTGAACAAGATAAATGTTTTATGTAGGCTTATTTTATTTAACTGCATATGATGTATAGCATACTGTGATCTTAGACTGACATGTTACTGTTTTCATGTATTATTTTCTTTGATAATATTGAGAATTTTATGGGTTTATTCTTATAGACACTGATGGACTCTCCAGAAAGAACACAGTCTGTCACAGTTGTAAGTGATTTGTTGTCAGGTAACTTTAGTTGCTTTTAGGTTTTGTTTTTTTTTGTTGCCAGAAAATGTATACTTGAATATTTCTCCTGTAGGATGAAGATGATGACGATGAAGAGACCACATCTGCTGTGACAGAAGTGGACAATGCTGGTAGATCCACTGAGGTATGATGCATACCATTATAATGTATTGCCCCTTTTTGCATTAAAGTAACAAACTGTCATTGTCCTTTCACAGAACATACCTAGGGGTTTGCCCACAGATGAGGGTCCTTCAACCTCAGCACACAATCTAAGCAGGGTAACAATTTGTGTCCAGGTGTCCATATTTTAATTATATTGTCTGTTATTTTGACAGATCCTGTCTCTCAAAAGTCTTCCATCTCTGTTGGCCTGTAGAGTCTGTAGATGTTCCTCTGGGCCATCGTCCTCAATACAAGGAGGTGGCTCTCTCCTCTTATAGTGGCAATATTGTGAAGCACAACACAAGCCACTATAATGTCGCATGCCCTCTCTGGACTAACCGAGCCCACGCAGACACTGAAACCGAGATTTGAGGATCCCTATAGTCATCTCCACCTTGGCCGTGTTCGGCTGTGAGCCAGGTTAAAGCGTGTCTGTGGTCCAGGCTCAGGTTCAGGGTAGGGTGTCATTAAATAGGGCAGACAAAGGTATCCTCTGTCCCCCAACAAGTAACCAGTGTACTGTCCTGTAACGATTGAAGTATACAACACAAATATAGTAAAAAGGAAAAGAAATTGTATAAAGTAAAACATACCCTGCTGAAATGTCTGGCTTAATGATGACTCGCGGAAAATTCTGGCATCATGCACAGACATCAGGCCATTTGCCTCGACATTGGTAATTATTTGGGTTGCCTCACATATTACCTATGTAGTGGAAAAAGTAATGACTTTAATGATTTTAAGAAGGGAAAAAAGTTGAGTTGTTACCTGCACATTGATACTATGAACAGATTTCCTATTAACATAGTCTCCTCATTTATTGATGGAGCTTTTAATGGAAGTGAGTGCCATCAATGCACCCAATTACATTTGGAAACCCATGGAAGTATGAAGTGTGTGTGCGCATAATGAATACATGTATAGATATCAATAATATGATTAAATATGCATCACAGATTTTACTACAAACTCCACGAACTTACCCTTAAACATACCCAGGTATGTCACATAACCTGCTTTCTGGAATACCCCCCCTGGATTCTTTAGTTGTTGTTTTTCATGTCCCACATGCTCTGTGACCCACTTTCTGTTTGTTGTCCTATTGTCTTCAGCTGTGTCTTGTTAATTATGTCATTTACTTTGTGTATAATAGTTCCTATTTGTTCAGTGTTTATCTTCTGGTCTTTATCGTGCTAAACATTAGCCAGCGCTTTCAGATACTAGTTCCTCGAGAAAAAATTCAAGGTATACAGATAACCATACAATAATTAGTTTCAATTTAGAATGGTTGGTTGCCAGGAAATAATAACATAAAAAAACAATTGAAAATCAACTAAATAAACCAACATTGAGCATGAGAGCTCTAGTTTGGTGCGTGATTCCCTCCCCAATGAGAGAATCATTAATAACTAGTTTAATAATTAGTGCATGGTTGAATGGGGATGTAGACTTTTGTGACGATGCTACTATCAATCAGATTCAGTGCAGCTCCTCAAATAATTTTTTTAAATGAGTAATATAATAAATACTACCTGCACCATGTTTTATACACCGTTAGAAATTGCTGTTAATTTTTGGCAGAATTTCAACAGGATAATCTTGTTAAATTCAAAAGCAGGACAATGTTTTTTTTTTTTTTTTTTGTTAAATGACGTAGACAAGATATAACAGAATTTTGCTGTATTAGTAAACGTTACTATGCAGTATTTTTTAAACTCAGTCAGCAGTCGTCTCGACTTTCATCCGTCTTCACACTGTTAAAAGGTGGGTTTACATGATATTACACATAAAATACATTACATTTGCTACAGCAAGCAAGCTATAGTGTGGGTATTGGAAGTTAAATGATCTTTTATTTGCTCTTTTATTTGCTCTTTTTGGGTAAGCACATTTTAATGTGTACATGTGTACTGAGGTAAAAAAAAATTAATAGTGTTCTTGTTTTGAATTCAAATTGGTTGTGTAGTTAGTCCAAGTAATACTTATTATCGGCTGGATTTCTGAATGATATTTTTCGATTGAAGGGTGCATGCAAAGTGAGAAATCTTCTGCAAAGTAATTTTAAAACATGGTTGCATTGCACGCTGAAATTAGACTGTGGCCGTGTAGTTCAGTTAACGTCAGTGTTACCAAAACCCCTTGAAAAAGTTCTTTGTGATTGTGGCTGCAAACTTGGGTAAGAGTGTTCTTAATATGTACATATCTTTATTTTGAGGCGGATTTTATAGAACTGTTATGATTTGGTGTAGTTGGTTTTGTGCCAGCATAGAATTTGTATGGTCATTTTATTTTGATGGAGATATTTTTGCCAGAGATATTTGAATTATCAGCATGTTTCCATGTCAGTTCTGTGGACATCAATGTAGTACTACAGTGGACTATGTGAAGCACATAAGGATTCATAGCAATATCCTTAACTTGCTACTTTGCTACAGCAAACCTGAACAGAAAGTTTAAAAAAGTAGTAGATTTGAAATCACATCTTTACAGACATCACAAGGAGTGTGTGGTCGAGCTAGGACCACATTTATGCCCTGCAGTAGACCTTGCATGCAATGTTGAATTGTGTAGTGCCAAATTTGACACACTATCTCTAGTTTTACATTAAGTGTACATTAAAGAGGGACGAAGAGTGGCATGCCCCATTAATGTGATACATCATTTACAGTAATATCTACATTTACCTCTCACCTGTCAAGGAAACATAAAAATAAATCTAAATAAATCCGTTGTTTTCACATCATGTATGACTGAAGCTGAAAGCTCTCAAAATATTGACAGCAATATAACCTTTTGATGTAGCTGGAAACATTGAGCATTTGGAGGTTAGTCAGAAAATACTGATGAGTCATTATTTTGAAGAATCTTGCTCTGTTTTATCTGAATTTACAGGCAAAGTTACTGTAATCAGTTACATCTTCTGTAATTCAGACTATAATTGAAGATATGCAGTCAGTTTATGATATCAACCAGTCACACTCTTCAAGTTAAGCGAGAAGTTGGTTACTCTTGGTGTTCCAGAGGCTTCCATTAATGATGTAATGAACAGCCTGGAAGCGTATGATCTCTTACAAGCATATAATAGCCACACATTTAAAAGAGACCAACGCAGGAAAACTGTGTTTAAGAACAGTTTAAATTATGTAGATCCTATGCCTATTTGTCTTGGACATAGTGAAGCTGGCAAGGAGTGTTTTATACAGTATGTCCCTATAAAACAGACAATTGAGGTACTTTTTCATTGTGAATCATACATACGACTTCTTAGGCTCGATACTTTATCAAGATTCATTTGAAGTAGTGAATCCTCTAGGGTCAGGAAAGATAAAACACAAAATACTGGCCATGTATCTAACACTTGCATATATATTGCCACACAACCGGTGAAATACTGACCAGATGCAGCTTGTGGTCATGGGACACTTGGTCAAAGACCTTGAAGACCTTGAGACCAATGGCATGTTACCTGATGGACAACCTGGGCTCACACAATTTTTCTTGAAAATTTCAGTGGCAGTAAGTACTTCTGTCGATACTGTGAAATTGAAAAAGATGTGTTTCAAGCAGATTCCGGAGTCATACAAAGAGCATGTTCAGAACATTGAAGAACATTCCTTTCATAGTGGAGGCATCAAATTTGATACTATATTCAACAGCCTGAATATTTTAATGCGTGTCAGCCTGGGTTGCCTCCATGTCTTGGGCATGATTTGTTTGAGGGAGTTGTTGCTTCGGACATTGCATTGTGCATAAACCATCTGGTCACTGTTGACAAAACATTTACTTATACTTAATCGAAGAATTGAACAGTTCAGATATTTAGGTAAAGAAGCAAATGACAAACCTTGTGAGGCCAGGAAGTGATAGACTGTGTGGTCATGCAGTGCATAACTGGTGCTTACTGAGACTGTTACCAGTGTTGATCGGAAAGAAGATTACATCTCCTGCAGACAATGAGAAATGGCAACTGGTGTTACTAAGAAAAATTGTGGCATTGATTTGTGCACCAGCCATTTCTTCTGACAACAGCCTTTTACTCAAGTGACTACATTGCTGGCATCAGATAATCAGTGGCAAAGTGTGATTTTGGACCTGAAACTGCCTTAATTGTTCATGAAGCAAGTAAAACAGTGAAAGGAACCAAGAACCGAAAAAACATGCATGTTGTTATAAGTAAGGATAAGGATGGGCTTGAAGTTACTTACCTAAAAAAATTCAGCAGTTGTTAAGGAGTTGTTGGTGCATGATGTAGGTGTTCACTGTGTGAACAAAATCAAGAACAGTTACCACTGTATTAATCAGGAGCACTTTCTTGATTATTACCCTCTACCTCAGTATTCAGTCAGTGACCTGGAAGTAATTGTTGTCCACCATACTTTTCCTTCATGTACAATGATGAGTATTCTGTATGATGACCTAAGGAGCATCATCCTGAGAGCCCAGCCATCAATTTCCAAAGATACTGAAGAAGCATTGATAGATGTGTAGATTCTAGTCCAGATCGTAATAGCACAAGACTTGAAATATGTCACACAAGAAGACCTTCTGACACCCATTCAGCCACAGAAGCTTCTGGAAGCATTTAAAAATGGTAATGTTGTGGGAACTAGTGGGAAAAATGCACATTGCGCTTAATTTTACCATGTGAGCTGTAAATTACAGATAATTCAATCACTTGATGTTTTGTTTAAGGATATTTTAAGTGACCAATATTTTATTATTATTTAAAACTTTCAGTCTCACCTGTTGTTTTGCCTGTGTATTTCCTGTTTTAGAGACAGTGGTGGTCACTGTGGACTTTCTAATGCTCTGTTCCACTACACTGTAAAATAAACTGAGAATTTGCTGGCAGAAAATTACCAGGTCACACACACACAAAAAAATTAACAACATGCACAAACTACTTGTGTATGCATGTTTTTTTCTTTCTTTGAACAGCAAAAGACAATAATGCATGTATGTAATATTACTGCTGCACTGTCAAAAACGAACTTCTACACTGAATAGTTGAGAACCAAAGTCAAAACCATTGTTAAATAAATGGAATAAAAACATTGAACATGAAAATAGGCCTGTAGGTTTTAAAATTGAGTAAAATTCATATACCAAATGTATAGAACACTATTAAAAAGTGATTTTACTAATTGCTTTTTAAGAGTAAATGACAAAATTAAAACAATGCAACAGTATAGAGGAAACAGTTTACATTTAATTTTATACATTTCCAAGCATTTTGAAATGCATGAGGTGGGACACAGGGTTCCATCTGTATGTGTGTGCTCTATTAACTCTCTCCATGTGCCGGTTTATGCTAGTAGCAATCCAGTTCAAGCTAGGTTTGTTAAAAGCTTACACCTTCCATGGATTTGTCGTTCAGCTCATACAAGAATTTCAGCAGTGTTGGAGGAATTTGATGTTTTTTTCCCCTTCATCTCAGCTTTTGACCCTTGTCCAGGATTTATTCCCAGGAAAACTCTGAAAGAAATGCAGACAAGGTTTAGAATTGAGAATTGAGTTCTAATTTTGTAGTACAAATCTTTTCGTTTTGTAAGACATTTGTTAGATGTAATCACACTCAGTTTTGATACTTGACGAGGAGTGTTTTTCTGTGTCCAAAAGTGTTTCTTATATGTTCATAATTTCCTTTATCTTATATAATACATATCTTTTGGCATGGATACAACATATGTCATCTTTTGTTTCATTGGCTAGAGGGGTAAAACTCCCCTCTGAAAATGCCTATATAAATCATTGTATTCTGGAATACATTTTGGAGAAAAGGAAATATACGTCTCTGTGTGTCTTCTTGCTCCCCGGCTGTTAGACCCTATGAGATCGAGAATTCGTCTAGAGGTATTCTCACAGGAACAGCGGGACCTTAATGCTAATCCAAAGTCTGTAACTACTTTTCTTATTCCTCAATCATAGAGCTCTGGATAAAAAAGTAGTCAACCTGTGGGCTAAAAGAAACTGCCACAACCCTGATATGCCTGAAACAATTGGTGTCTATAAGCTAAGGACTTTGTCAAGTTTTTACTTGACCTGATGCACTTTTTGAAATAGCTGTACTTACTTTCATGGTCCAAGTATGTATGAGTGGACCAAACTGTAAAGTCAAGTCAGCATAGTGGTGTAGATAGTGGTGTTTTGGTCTGAGATTTACACATGAAAATAACCGTTGCCTCTTTTCAACATATTCTTGATCAGCACTTTCATGTAAGCAATCTGAGACTCTCAAATGCAGGGTGGCAATCCAGGCTGACAGACATGGAAGTTAGACAGTTTGTTAAAAACTGTCGCCTTTAATTCCATGGTGCATGGTCACGGTCACTTCAGGGTGTCTTTCCAAGAGCTGCACAGACTTCTTATAAGCAGCAGGATCTCTCCGAGTGACAACTGTGAGAGGGTTGGAGATGAATTCATCTCTTGTCATTAGACAGTATCTACAGAAAAACTCAGCAGAGCTGAAATTTTCTGTAAACCCACCAATCATGTGGGAACCAAAGTATTTGCAGTCTTTTTCTGAACATAGTACAGATCATGTATTTGATCCACAGTTGAGCAGTTGTGTGGATGAAAGTTTGCAAGTGTGAAGTAGACAGCTAAAGTAGACTAGGTGGTAGACAATCTCAAAGGAGTCTTGAAAAGCATCACTTTTAAAGAGTCTTGGTCTGATGCAAATATAGCTTTAGATCTAATGGCTTTTTGCCATCATTGAAATCACACAATGTACCATCCTCATCATGAAGATGCTTACAGCACTGCCCTCTTTTAGCAATACACTGAGGCTTTCCAGTACTGGAAGGTAGTGGTAGTGCCTCTTCTGGCCTTTATCATTGTAACCAAGTGTGACTTCAAAGGGCTGAACAAAATAGTGTGTTTTATAATACTGCAGCCGTCTGTAGTGTGTAGTTAAGCAGCCATTAGCATCTAAGACCTTGTGCATAGGACTCTGCTCATATGCACTTTCCCCAAGACATCTTAACATCTCTGTATTGTTCAAGATCTTTAGACAGCACATCCATTGTGTATTCTTGTTGAATACCCTGAAGTCTTCATTTAAAAAAAAAAAAAAAAGAAAAAACAATTTCAACTGAATGGCCAAATTAAGACCAGTCAAGAGAAGAAAAAAAGTACCTGACATACTGTTCTGATCCTGACACACATTACTAGTGTGATGAAGTGGCAGCCTTATATTTTTATAAATTTTCCACAACATTATTAAAACGTGCCAGTCTTGTAAAATAAAAATAAAACAACTTTAACAAACCAATAAGATATAATTAGCACCTTAAATACAATAGCAGCGTTAATAAAAACAAGTTGTGTTGTATAAATTAAGAAAAGAACAAAAACTAAATGCAAAGATATTTTACCTCAGGGGCGTTAATCCTTGTCCCGATGAAGTAATCAGTTTGTTAATGGTGTTTGCTTCTCACGCCTCAAGTTTCTTGCACACACAATAAATTTGTCTAATAAAACTAAAATATAAGGGCACAGTCACATATATTTAAATTATCTCCACAAATATCAATTAAATCAAAAATGGAATCAAATAATTGAACGAGGACAAGCACAACAGTAACATTAAGTTAACTAAACGGGTCTAAACAAACTAATAAGATAGCACCTAAATACCTTATTGGCGTTACTAAAGATTAAAAAAACAAAAACTAAACCTTAAACTTAAAATTTTACCTCAGAGGTAATCTAATCCAGAGGATCTTGCACCCACAATGCAACGTGTCATTAAAAATGACGGAAAACACCTGTAAACTAAAAATCTGGAATAAAAAATTTACTTTATTTTTATGGATTTCTTTTTACAGTGTACCCCAGCAGTCAGCAGTGATTCAGAACATCCTTGCTCCAGTCAGTCAAGTCTGGTCCAACGCTCAAATCCTAAATCAAGCAGCTCAGAAGACCCATCCTCCATTGTAAAAAAACATGGCCAGAGACTTTTGAGGTGCCTGCAGACATTCAGCAGTTACTGATGGCAAGGGCCTTCACCATTAGTGTTTTGGCAGATGAGGTTAGGAAGTATGAGCTCAATCCAATGTGTGCCACTGTGTGTAGAAACATCATATGCAAGTATCCTCAGAGTTTTGCTGATCTACGTGACAATGGTGAGCTATTAGGAAATGGCTATAACTCACTCTTGATTCAAATTAAGAACCGAATTGAAAATTTAAACCACAACGGTAACTTTTGTCAGCACCATTCATCTGGTGATGGAATAAAAAGAGGTCCTACTGACACCTATGGCTGCACCAGATTCCAGGCCGATCTCCCACCAGAGGAGACAGATGAAACAGTAGAGCAGAAACGGCAGCGGATGGAGGAGATATACCACCGAGATGGTATAAATGGGACAGAAAGAGCAGAAATAAACCAGCTTTTGCAAACAAACAACGGCAACAAATTAATATGCTACCAGCACCAGCCATTGAAGATTTAAAAAAAGCAATGGCCTTACAATGGACTTTATGGTCATTTTGAACTCCTAAATGATATAAAAGTGCTGTGTGCACTTGAGCTTGCCATGGAGGAGTGTGGCAGATCCATCACAGAGTTCTTCACCAACAAACCCACTAATGCAGATGTCCGGACTGTCCTTTTACAGCTCCCAGACCTTGACCCATCCTTCTATGTTATTCAGCTTCTTATGTTATGTCAATGTTGAAATGGGATTTTCTATTTAAAGTTTCAGGTGAAGTCTTGAGGAGCACATCACTTGTGAGTGCATCCAATCATCTTTTCTGTCTGGGCTTGCAGCTCTTTTCTCTACATACTACAACTTCAATCTTCAATACCAAGCAGAAACCGCATGCACGCTGGAATTTATCCAAAGGTTAGATACTTGGATGCTGCCATTTAAATTACTTTCGATTTTATTTGTACATCTCTTATTACAATACATATCGATACGTTTTGGTGAAAACCTTAAAAGGAAGCTTCTTTAGTCATGAGTTCTTAAAGTTGTTTATTTAATCTATGCACATGTATGACTTTTCTGATTTATCATACATAACTGACAAATAAAACATTATTATATTTTTAAATAACTTTTTAATTAGTTATATATTTTTTATCTGTTGTTCTAATTAAAATTTGATTTTTGTTAAATGAGAGACTCACCAAATTTGGATTTTGAGTTGCCCATTTCTTCTGAATAACGCAGACTGTTCAAAATACAATTTTAGAAGAGTTTTCACTGCAAGTAAAGATGGAGGGAAATATTGTAGAGCCAAAGCAGTCATGAAGCAGATTTAAACCGTACAATACACATGATTCAGTTTGTGAACTTTGTTTTACAGCTCCTTTCTCAGGAGCTCTGTCAAATAGGTCAATTTGGTCTGTCTGATTACTGAGCCTCTCTTCTGATTGGCCTGTTCTTTTCTGAGTGACGCATGAGCAGACAAATGAAATGTAGCGACACTACCGGTATGTCCAAGGGAGGACTGAGTCGCGGGTCTTTTAAAATGACGCAGATTTGGCTACATAATCAAGGTAACACAACCTCAAATTAGATGAAAAAAAACGGTACTGTAGACTTACCGTTTTTGAAACTTATAAGAAGGTTGCATTTAAATTAAACCTAATTTATCATGAAAAAGACAGGAAATTAGAAATTTAACAATACGGGACCTTTAAAGTGGACCATTAAGAAATTTAGAAAATTTCCTTTCATGCAGCATGTAACACCAACTCTAAGTGAATGAAAAACTCCTGTCCCTTAAAAGAAAGTCACCTCTGAATCATTAAAACAAGTCGTTTTCAAAACCAGTCCTAAGCCGTTTACGTGCTGTCAAAAGTAAACATTAGCATATTGCACACTCGTTGATCTTTTCATGTTGGTCTGAAAAAATGCTTATTAAATTTTTGCCACTAGGTGCCGCTTTTGTAGTGTTTGAAGCAGTGTTTTGTGAGCTTTTAATAAAATCAACCAATCACTATAGAGAAAAAATATTTGTTAATCAAATAGTTTGGGAGTCACTGAACAAATAACGATGGGACACAAACTCTTCAAAATTCATCTAGACAAACCTCATGCTTCTGATTCCCATTCACTCCTTTCTTCATTTGACCTCAAATGCCTTACCACTACAAGCACACACAACTTTGGTCAGAAATCTTGGTGTAACCTTTGACAAACAGGTGTGCTCAAAAGCTAGATTGATAGTTGTAGACTTACCTTTCAAATGGCAGTATTTTTCATAATTTTTAGAGATGCCTTCACACAACATCAACACCTCCATGTAAGCAGCTGCAGTTGAACAGTAAGCTTTTAGCTATCATTAAACTTATTCAATCCAAAAAATGGACAGTTCGGCCACCAAATCCAATAGTGTGCCATTATATCGAAGTAATTGATTAATATCATTGATCATTGTTCAAACTAAAAATTATTTTCTATTTAGCCATTCCACTAAATTTAACTTCTCTGTAATTACTTTATGTAATTAACAAGAGTTTAATATTTAGTATAAATATGTGTACACTGACATGAAAACAGAGCTTAAAATCATGGTTTTACTTTATTATTCATTCATATCACTACAGGAAAAAAGTATGTATGCATGGGTCAGAGTTTGCATGCAGGTGCGCAAATTTTTCTGTCAAGTTTGTTAAACAGGAAGTGGCGTATGCATTTTTTTAGCCCTGTTTTGTGCATTCGCAATGTATATTGAGTATGAGTATAATGAGACTCCTGGCCCTTTTTACAGAGCATCCTGCTGCAACTTCTTTCCAAGCCCTTGTCATCTCTAGGCTGGACAATACTCTTCTGACTGGACTTCCTGCAAGCACAATCAAACCTCTACAAATGGTTCTGAATGCAGCAGTACAATTAGTCTTTAATGAGCCCAAAAGAGCACTGGCTCCCGATTGCAGCTCTCATAACGTTCAAGACACTTATACTTGCATATATACCAGCCACATGCTCAGCACCTGCCTTTTTCTATTCACTGTTACAAAACTACATCCCCTTGAGAAGTCTGAGATCTGAAAGCGATTAACGCTTCATAATAAAATGACAGAGAGGCTCAAATCTCTCTCCAGAACATTATTATTCATTCATCATTTCCCCACCCCTATTCTGGGATGATGGATCCTGTCAATCTTCAAACGACAGCTGAAAACGCATCACTTTCAACACTGCTTGACTGTTCACTGATTTATTTTCGCAGAGAGAACCCCCAAAGATGCTCGAATGCAGTAGTGCTTTCTTTCTTGCAAGAGAATCTGCCCCGTAGGTTGTGACCCTCCACTCTGAAAGTGTATGTGGTTGCTCTTGCAGCACATCACTATGCAGTAGTAGCTGGTCTTAGTCGGGGGTCCAAGTGGGGCCTGCCTGGCCCCCTCAGGCAGACTGAAACAGGTGCTTCGCTGCGGTTGTTCCTACAACCCACAGGCTGTCTGTGTGCTGGAACAGGATCCTAGGATCCTCAGAAAGGGGATCTGCTGTGAACACAAACTAATTGTCTGTTTATTTTGCTGATCACGGAAAAAAAACAGAATTGGTAAGGTACACAAAATTCTGCTAAACGCTGGATGGATTATTTAATAAAGTGTATTCTATGAATTTCGAATCAGTGTAATCAAATCAACTTGAATCCTTAAGATTTGATTCCCAAATATAAATTAAACAGCTAATTTACAGATGACACGTTCAAATATGGAAATACACAGACAGCAGTAGGCAGACATTTTTGTAGCACCAAGGTAGCAGTGTGCAGTTAAATTTAAATTTAGTCATTTTGCAGATGCTTTTATCCAATGCGACTTGGGGAATATATAAAGCGATTCATCCTAAAGAGGCTAACAGACAGGGAAGGGTAATTGCAAACTAGAAAGGGAGTTCTGTTGCTGATACTTCAGTTGTGGGTGCTGAAAAGTGCTGATCATTCACTCTCCTACAGTTCCTGTCGGTATACTGAGACTAAAACGTTTGACTTTTGGGTAATAAATCTAGTTTCCTATGTGACCCTCGTTCCCTGATGGAGGGAATGGAGACGTTATGTCCCCTTGCCACAACCTTGAACCAGGTTAAAGAGGCAAACAGATAGAGGAAGTGTAAGTACAAGCTAGAAAGGGAGTTCTGTTGCTCAAGGGCACCTCGGTTGTGGGTACTGAAAAGTGCTGATCATTTCCTCTCCTAGTTTTTGTAGTCTATCAGTTTTCAGTTTCACTCTTTTGTTCATGTATGCAAGTCCTGAGTTCGATGTGTTCCTGGGTCAACATATGTTGTTGACTCTTGAACAACATTTTAATCCCAAAATGAAAACTCTAGTCTTGACCATATCTCTACACTTAAACCTAACCTAACCCACGAGTATTGCCTAAAATCAGATTTAATGAAAGATGACTGACATTGCTGTACAAACACCAAACACTGATTTTAATCCTAAACCTCACAAATCATCACATGTCTACATGCAGTCTCTATTAAACAGAGCTAAAATTCAAACCAAGAACTTAAGAACACCAATTGGAGCACAATACATGTAATTAAGTCCAAAATATTACATTTTAAGGGTAATGTAGGATCTATGCAGTCTGTAACACAGTGAATTTAACATCCTGCGAGTTTTCAATGGAAACCGATACTTCAGTTGTGGGTACTGAAAAGTGCTGATCATTCACTCTCCTACAGTTTCTGTTGGTATACTGAGACTAAAACTTGTGTTACTTTTGGGTAATAAATCTAGTTCCCTTTCAGTCGGTCACTCCGAGTCACGCCGGATGACCGGACAATTGGGATCTCGCGAGAGACCAATCTACTTCGAGTGTATCTAAACAAGCCAATTGAAGATTGGCATGCGCTATCGCATCCAGCTGCCGCTGATCATCACAGCGCGTGTATAAATAAACAGCGGGTGCAGCGCATATTCAGCTTTTCGCCGGAGCCGAGCGTGACTGTTCCCGCTCCAAAGGCGATCTACAGTGTTGGAGCACGGCGTTTCAGCGGAGGTCGTTTTCCTGCGTCGAGTGGATTGCCACAATCAGGCTGCACTACCCCTGTTTGTGTGCAAAACGGCTATCCCCTGTTGCCGCAGCACTAAAAGAGCATTCGCGTGGTGCGTCTTTTAAAGACGACGTTACGTCTGGCAAACTCGACGCTGCGTCTTGGAAGACAGCGTGGGTCTTGCTTCAGACTACGATACACCCGTGTGTTTCTGGATGCGGTTGTTACCTGGTGTTAGGTGATGGTCACAATCGTTGCCTCGTGTGCCTGGGCTTAGCACGCTGAGGTGGCGGTTGTGGATGAATCATTCCTCGCGGGAGATGGTCATCTCGGAGTGATGGGCGGGCTCTGTCGCCTTGAAAAAGGAGGCGGAGCTTGTGTTTGCTCGACTTGGTTCTCATTCTGGCTGCAGACAGGTGGGCTCCATTTCGTTGTGACACAAAGCTTAAACTCTGCAACCAGTGGAGCTGCAAAGGGGCAGTCTGGACCCTCACGTGGGGTATCAGCTGTACCCTCTTGGGCTCCCCTGATGATCAGAAGTCAATCGCTGCATCGGAAGGTGAGCCAGACATTTCTGGAAGTGAAGATCCGGTTGCTCTCGCGTCTACCAGGCGTTGAATGTACTGGATACAGATCTAGAAATGGTGGCTATGCTTGCCCAGGCCGTCGAGGTGATCGGGATCAAGTGGAAACCTCCACTGCTTCCGGGCCCTCGAGGCTGGACGATTGGTATTTAAGGGTGGCTTGCGCTGGTTCTCAGGGCCCCACCCTGGTACCTTTCTTCCCGGAAGTGCATGAGGAGCTTACTGGGATGTGGAAAGCACCTTTCACTGCCAGAAACTGCCCCAGTGGCTCCTCCTCCTTCACCACCCTTGACAGTGGCACAGCCAGGGAGTTACTGGTGATCGCCCCCAGTGGGGCGGTCAGTTGGGATGCAGCTGTGTCCCAATGCCGTTTCCGCTTAGTGCGGTGATCCTGTGCTCCCCTCCGGGCCTGCAGGTACTCGTCGGCTCTGAGCGGCAGTGCCTTGTGCGGCCTGTGGACAAGCTGCGTCTGCAGTACACGCTTTGGCGTTGTTGCAGGTTCATCAGGCCAAGGCACTGAAGGATCTGCACAGGGGTGGTCATGACCTGGAAGTTCTGAAAGAACTCTGTATCGTGATGGACCTCGCGCCACGAGCGGACAGAAGGTCACAACGCGGTCTCTGGGTTGTGCGATGGCCACTACGGTGGTCCAGAACGCCATCTGTGGCTGTGTCTGGTCGACATGCGCGAGGTAGACAAGACACGTTCTTGAATGCCCCATGTCCCAGACCGGCCACTTCGGCGACGCAGTGGAGAACTTTGCCCAGCAGTTCTCCGCTGCCCAGAAGCAGACTGAGGTAAGAAACATCCTGCCTCGGCGTGCAGCTGCTGCCTTCACCCAGCCGCCCGACGGCCCATCTCAGCCAGCTCGTCGCCGAGGGTGCCCCTGCTGCCGCCACCGCTCCCGTGCAGTCAACGCAGCAGCCCCCATCTAGGCAGCACCGTGGAGCTGGCAGCAGGGCAGCCACCCAGCCTGTCCAGGCTCCTGCCAAACCTGGAGGAAAGCGCAGGTGCAAGAGGCCCTCAGATCCAGGGATGGAGGGAGCTGCTCTGCCGGGCAGAGAATGTTGCCGCTACCTAAAACCTCGACAAGGGCGGTTTCCTCTGTCTCTGGGTCCCCAGGAGAGCGAGGAGTTGAGCGGGCCAGTTCCGCGCCACTCACGCTCTCCTTGGGCTAATATGCAGCAGTGGGAAGACTGGGAGGGCGAACCAACAGCCTACCCGCCTCACTTCTGCGGGGATGCAGGTAAGAGTTGCACACACTCAGACCCCGCTTCGGACCGGCCACGAGACGCCCGAGCCGGGTCCCTGCACTCCCCCTCGCTGCCCCATCGCCTGCACGTCGGTGGTTCCGCTCGAGCCGCTAGTTCGGTCTCTGGATGCCTGGTTGAATCTTCCCAGGCTATCCCGGTGGCTCCTGCGAACCCTTCGACCGGCTATATGATTCAGTTCATCCGGCGTCCCCCCAAGTTCAGGGATCCGCTATGTCAGTGAACAATGCGTGTGCCCCTGTCTTGTGGGCGGAGATTGCTGTCCTTCTAGTGAAGGCACGATAAAGCCGCTTCCTCCAGCCGATATGAGGTCGGGGCTTACAGCCCATACTTCATAGTGCCCAAGAAAGGCGGTGGGTTATGACCAATCTTGGATCTGTGAGTCCTGAATCGAGCACTCCCGTTCAGGATGTTGACACAGAAACGCCTATTCAGTGCGTCCGTCCCCAGGATTGGTTGCAGCGATCGACCTGAAGGACACGTACTTTCATGTGTCGATTCTTCCATGCCACAGGCCATTCCTGAGGTTGGCGTTCGAAGGTCGAGCATATCAGTACAAGTCCTACCCTTCGGGCTCTCCCTGTCGCCACGCGTCTTCATGCAAGTCGCGGAAGCAGCCCTTGCTCCACTGAGAGAGTAAGGCGTTCGCATTCTCAACCAACTGGATGACTGGCTCAGTCCCGGGCTCAGTTGTGCGAACACAGGGATCTGGTGCTACAGCACCTCAGCCAGTTGGGGTTTCAGGTCAACCAGGAGAAGAGCAAACTCTGTCCAACGCAGAGGATCTCTTTTCTTGGGATGGAGCTGGATTCGATCGATCAGATGGCACACCTCACAGAGGAGGCGTGCCAATTCGGTGTTGAACTGCTTCAATATGTTCAAGAGCAGGATGGCGGTCCCACTGAAATATTTTCAGAGGCTCCTGGGGCATATGGCAGCCGCGGCCACAGTGATGCCGCTGGGACTAATCCATATGAGACCGCTTCAACATTGGCTACACGATCGAGTCCCGAGGTGGGCGTGGCAAAGTGGCACTCACCGGGTTCAAATAACACCGCCTGCCGCCAAACCTTCACCCCGTGGTCAGACCTCTCGTTCCTTCGGCCGGAGTGCCCCTGGAGAAGGTCTCCAGGTATGCTGTGGTTTCACGGATGCCTCCACCACCGGCTGAGGGCCCATTACAACGGGCATGCAGTGTCAGGGTTTGGGACGGGCCCTCAACTGCAATGGCACATCAACTGCCTAAAGTTGCTGGCAGTACATCTCGCCCTAGGCAGTCTCGAGAACTGCCTTCGAGGCCAGCATGTACTAGTCCGCACAGACAACATACTGACCGTTGCGTACATCAACCAACAAGGTGGTCTACGCTCCCGTCGTATGTCGCAACTAGCCCACCACCTCCTCCTCCTATGGAGTCGGAAGTTCTGAGGTCGCTTCTCGCCATTCACATTCCAGGAGTGTGCAACCAGGCAGCCGACGAGCTGTCGCGAGCTGCACTACCCGGAGAATGGAGACTCCATCCCGGGCGGTTCAGCTGATTGGGAGCGTTTCCAGCCACTCCAGGTAGACCTGTTTGCCTCTCCAGAGACTTCCCATTGCCCACTGGCACACAGCTGGCTGCGGGGCCTTTGCAAGTATGTATTTCCCCAGTGAGCCTTCTTGCACAGACACTGTGCAAGGTCAGGAGGACTAGGAGCAGGTCTTGCTAGTAGCACCCTACTGGTGAAGACTTGGTTCCCAGAACTTGTGCTCCTCGCGACAGCCCCTCCTTGGCCGATCCCTCTGAGGAAGGATCTTCTGACTCAGAGATGGGGCACCCCTTGGCACCCGCGTCCAGACCTCTGGAAACTCCATGTCTGGTCCCTGGATGGGATGCGGAGGCTCTAGGTGACCTACCTCAAGAGGTAGTCGACACCATTTCTTCGGCTAGAGTGCCGTCCACGAGACAGGCCTATGCCTTGAAGTAGAGCCTGTTCTGTCGAGTGGTGTTCTTCTCAGGGTGAAGACCCCCGGAATTGCCCTATCAGTCGTGCTTATCTTCTTGCAGCAAGGGTTGGAGCGAAGGCTGTCTCCCTCCACCCTTAAAGTCTACATGGCTGCAATCGCTGCAAATCATGACCTCATAGATGGGAGGTCTGTGGGTAAGCATGGCCGGATTATCAGGTTCCTGAGGGAAGCCAGGAGGTTGAATCCTCCACGGCTCCCAACAGTACCCTCTTGGGACCTGTCTGTAGTGCTGACAGCACTGCAGTAGGCTCCGTTGAACCCTTGCCAGCAGTTGTGCTAAAGTTCTTTTATCTATGAAGACATTGCTCCTGCTCGCATTGGCCTCCATCAAGAGGGTAGGGGACCTGCAGGCTTTTTCGGTCGACGATTCGTGCCTACAGTTTGGGCTCGCGGATTCCCAGGTACCACTGAGGCCACGGCCCGGCTACGTGCCCAAGGTTCCCACTACCCCCTTCAGAGACCAGGTGGTGAACCTTCAAGCGCTGCCCCTGGAGGAGGCAGACCCAGCCCTGACGTTGCTTGTCCCGTCCGAGCACTCCGATGCTACGTTGACCGGACACAAAGCTTCAGGACCTCAGTCCAGCTCTCGTTTGTCACAGAGGCCGGCAGAAGGGGAGTGCCGCCTCCAAGCAGAGGATGGCTCACTGGATAGTGGACGCCATTACCCTAGCGTACCAAGCACAGGGTATGCCCTGCCCCCCCTTCAGGTTGCGGGCACACTCAGCAAGTGTTGCATCGTCCTGGGCGGTGGCTCGTGGCACCTCGCTGACAGATTGTAGAGCTGCGGGCTGGGCGACCCCCAACACGATTGCTAGATTCTATAGCCTACGTGTGGAACCGGTATCCTCCTGTGTTCTCACCTCAAACTGGTAGAAGCACTGAGAGGCCCGGTTTGGTCGGCTTGTTAACCGCTCCAGAGCGTCCATACAGTAGACCCTGTCGAGCTCCTCCATTCCCCTCGGCAGCCAGATGTTGCGGAGCATCTGGCGCCAGGCCCTCTCGATGAATCCGTGAGAACCGGTGAGGGCTGGGAGCCATGTAAAGTACCCCAAGAGGACTTTATGTGTGTATTTCCACGGCATAGCCTTAGAGCCCCCGTGTTTCCCGGCAGACCTTCTGCCCGTCTAAGAGGTTCAATCACCTCCAATTTTCCATATGCAAACTGAAATACTGTCCATATGCGTATTCGTTCCGAGACCTCCTACGGGAAGGCTGGACTTCCAGACGTCCTGTTCACTAGAACGTGGGACGCGTTCCCAGTGTTCCAGTCTTACGAATGGGTAGTGTTACAAAAGTAGCTGGCTTCTTGTGGTTTGAGCCCGGCCTACGCCGATAGACTGAGGGGGCTTGTGGGCTCCCACAGGACACTGGAAGAGGCAGCGTCCATGGCGTTTTGGTAGGGATCCCAATTCGCCGGTCATCCGGCGTGACTCGGAGTGACCGACTGAAAGGGAACGTCTCGATTACGTATGTAACCCTCGTTCCCTGAAGAAGGAACGGAGGCGTCATGTCCCGTCGCCACGGTGCTGCACCTCTGCTGAAGGGCCGGGTCACTAGCTCGGCTCCTCAGCGAAAACCTGAATATGCGCTGCACCCGCTGCTTATTTATACACGCGCTGTGATCAGCGGCAGCTGGATGCGATTAGCGCATGCCAATCTTCAATTGGCTTGTTTAGATACACTCGAAGTAGATTGGTCTCTCGGCGAGATCCCAATTCGTCGGTCATCCGACGTGACGTCTCCGTTCCCTTCTTCAGGGAACGAGGGTTACATACGTAACAGAGACGTTTTCTAACCATTCACTTAGAAGACTTTGTAGGTTTTAACAGTTTAGCTAGAAAATCAGAAAGGTGACTTGTAACAGAGTATGGTGACCCATACTTTAAAATTGTGCTCTGCATGTAACCAATCAAGAATATCAAAATAATTTATTACATAGATGCAAGATAGGGCAGATGCCAATACAAATAGTGATGTGATGGGGTTCAGGTTGTGGTGTTTTCCATATGGACCCCAGTCTGTTGTCACAACATGGCTGACAGACAGGGAACGTCTCGATTACATATGTGACCCTCGTTCCCTGATGGAGGGAATGGCAGATGCCATGTTGTTCTGCCATTTAGGTATTATCCTGTTAGAGTAAATAAGGACCTATAGCGGTCAATTCCCTGATAACACGTCCATATTTAGGAGACGTCTATTTGACGTCAGCATTTACATCTGCAAGACGTATTATTTAGGTTGTTTGCTCTGTTGTTACATCTGAAAGATGTCTGCTAGACGTTAGTAGATAGCAGTGCATTTTTTAGTGTTTATTTAAAAAGACATACGGCAATGTTTTTGAGTAAAGCGATGTTTGTGGGACCTCAATGAACAAACACACAAGCTGTAAAAGCTGTCCAGTTTCCTCCTCCTAAACTGTTTGTGAGTCATAAAACTGATCAATGACCTTCTGATGATGCCTTGGTGTCCGAACTGCTTCTTGGTGCTCAACTCTCAGGGAACTCAATCAACACTAAACACAGAACCTTTTTGTTATCTGAGACTGCTAACAGTTTACCCAGAAGAGCATAAGTCAATAATCGAATAAACACAAGCATTTGATTCACAGACTCGATTGGCCAACGAAAGGATTCCCAGATCTCTCCAGCATCTGAGCTTTGCATCTTCAACTTCCAAAGCCTAAGCCGCGCGCAGTCCACTCAAGGAGAACTTCTAAATCAGGGCTATTCAGTTGAATTTGAGAGCTGGATTATCGAATAAAAATTTTAAAGAGGACCAAGGGTTGGTGGCCTATAAAATTAAAAAGCGTATTCAGCAGTAAAATTAACTGCTATTATCAACACTAGCTTATTACAATTACGTTGAAATTTAGGATACCTTGCCCCTGGGATATAAATAAACTGATTAAAAAAAGGATGATTAACTGTCACGTCTCTGGACTCTTTGTTATTGTTTTTGTCTCGTGCCATGTGCTATCTGTGCCCTGCCTTCCCTCCGTGTTAATTGTATCATTGTCTTCACCTGCTCCCTGTTAATTTAGTCAATTTCCTTGTGTATTTAGTCCTGTGTGTTTTGAGTTCACGTTGTCCGATCGTCGAGGTTACTTACTTGGTTTATGTCCTGTCTGCCTGCCTGTAATTAATATTATTTTGCACGTTCAAAATTAAATCTGTTTAAGTTTATTTTTTTTCTCGAGTGCTCCTTCCTGCGTCAAACCACGAACGTGACATTAACATTTTGTTACGAAAATGTATTAAGTATTCTTTTTTAACTTGAACTAACTTTATTAAATTCTGTTAAACAATACGTATAATGCAAGTTTATAAATATATATTAGCCTGACATATCATATTTAATATGTAAAAACTGGGGCCATTAAATTATTAATACAACCAAAACACTAATACATAATGTGAAAAATACATGGATAATACATCTCTAATACATTTTTGTTAAAACATATCAATCAGAGGAAAGAAGGCATTATGTAGATTGTGTATGACAAGTTTTATTAATATTGACAATTTAGGCCCTAGAATTGTGCTTATTCAATATAATACAGTACACAGGCTATTTTCATGAATTTCATGGTTTTCAAGTTTAGTTTTAAGTTTTATGAGAGTAAATTTTTTTTTTTAATTGGCTAAAAATATTGTAACATGCGTTTCAAACATGCATTCTGTTTTAAGTTAAATCAACCCCTAAAAGAGCAACGTATCCTGGTACAAATTAAATAACATTAAACAAAAACATAAAAGCAATAGCAATAAAAAAATAGCAATAAATTAATTTTATGATTTATGTTTATGGTCAAAAAAAAAAAAGATGTTGAAAAGATTTAAATGTTGGGACACAGAATATCTTTAAAAACTGTAAATTTCATATTTCATATGGGCGTGTATTTTCAAAAGCAATCGTTTTGAAAATTGTAATGTAAATAACAGTTATTAACACAAATATGTCTTCACCGTATTTGGTATGCACACAGGGAGGGCTGTTGCGAGGACTCTGTGACTTTTGGGTAATAATGCGAGGATCCTCCTTGACCTTGCAGAGGATCTGCGGGAGAAGGCTCACTGGGAAAGGCATACTTACGTAACCCCCGAGGCCAGCTGTGTGACACTGCATTACATTGTGCCCGTCTTCCCCTGGTGCCCTTGGGAAACCACCTCAGCAACTCTGAAAGTTATGCTCACTGGAGACGCCCATGAACTATAACTCTGGCGGTTTTCCCCACTAAGAGATGAGCTGTACTATGAGGATTGTCACCTCCCTCTAGAGGTGCTAGTTCGGTTGCAACCTACTGGTGTGCCGGTTCATTCTCAAGAAACTGGCTCTCTTAGTAGACTATTTAACAGCATGGAAACTTTGCCAAATGTGTCTCAGTGAGTTCTGCTCACTATAGAAAATGGTTACAAAATCCAGTTTGGATTATGAGTAGATACTCTCTTGAGGAAGGAGGCCATAGTACTCCAGGCCTTCTGTCCTCCCTTCAGGGAGCCCGGTCGGCAGAAGCAAAACTGTATGTGTCCAGTGCAAGCACATATGCCACAGAGCTGCCCTGTGGACAACAACTAGTTTGTTGTCAGAGCCGTGACACTGTAGCCATTCCCCATAAGCATTGTATTAATGCAGTGTCTGTCAGTCAGTACAAGCTTTGTTGTGACAACAGACTGGGGGCTAACTTGAAGCCATGAAGAGAACACGGCAATAAAATTGGGCAATAGGTTAACTTATCCTGAGTCACTCCCCATCACATGGGTATAAATAGGCGACAGGTGTAATCACTCATTATATTTTTGCTTTGGAGCTTTGCTGCTACGAGAGCTCACTGCTGCAAATGAAGAGGAAGAGCTGGAGTTGTTCCTGGTGGCGTTACAACACAATCAGCGGAATCCCTGTTCATCAGCCATTCTCCTGGGTGTTTCATTAAGAGCAATTTCTGAACACAGTTGTTTTGAGTCTTTTAAAGATGCCGTTTTGCAGTAGTCGCAGCCTCGCCAAAGGAACATTTTCAGAGGCTCCTGAGAGGACTCTGTCTGCTTTGGCACATCAATTGCCTAGAGCTGGCTGGTGTCACGCTTGCTATGCCATTCCCCTTACAAGGGTTGTGAGCAACTGACTCCACTTTTCAGTAAGTTTCTCATATGATGAACCCTCGTTGAGTATCCTTCAGCATCTTCTTCGGAAGGTTTGCTTCCTCATTGTTCTGCCAAACTGGAAGGTTGAAATCCCTTCTTACATAAGTAACCTAAGGAGACATTTTTGAGGAAAACATTCCAGGTCCTTCATCAGTACAGTATTTTAAATGTAAGTGTGATGTATTTAAAAAAAAAAAAAACCGAAATGCAAAATTTAAATTTGTTATGGCATTTGTAAAGACTTTTGCATACCAAATAAAACAGTTCATTTTCCATCTGTTTTGCATGTTTTGACAATTTATTAAAGGTTTTTGAGATTTTTGCAAAATACCAATGTTTTTCTGCTAAATGAAAATTGAATGAAAATTTCTGCCAAATTATTGTTTGTACACTTTAATTCAATTAAGATACTTTTTGTTTGGTAGCCATAGCTTCCAGTCTTTTTATTCCTGATAATGTTTTAGGTTCAGACACACGCCATTAAAATCTAAATTAAAAACACGTCTTTAGCATTTAGTATACACATAATGTATCTCATAATCTTTATCATTCTTTGCTTATATAAACAAGAACTGCACAGTTTTTTCTCTATTTGCTTTTCCGTTTCTGCCATAGAATGGACATCCTGAGGTGAGGAATTAATTGTATATTTCCTATGAAGGTCTGAAATGATCAAATACTTGAGAAGAGATGGTGACAACAGGCAAAACTGTTGAAAAAGTTACTCTGTGTATCAACAGCGTATTATATATTTTATGTAACGCAAAAGTTTTTGTAAATCACATGATCTTCAGGAGGTGGATATTTTCAGAGTATAAATACAGTTCCTGATTCTGTTGTCTGAAAAGTATTCAGGTTTGGCTGAAGAAAGAGAGTAGGTTACCATATGAGGAGAGGGTTACTGTAAGTATGCATATTTTGTAATTTATTAAGTAGCATCTGTGAAGACAAAGATGTACATTTACATATTCAGGCTATAAAAAAATCGAAAAACTCAAATAATTGAAAAGTCAGTCATTGAAGGCAGATAATCTGAAGTGTTGATCAGCATCTGAATGCCAGTTGGTTTACATTTTGTGCATTTTGTATATTTTTAAACCACCTGCCTGTGTTAGCTGGTGTGTTAAACCCTTGCATTTAATAAATTTATGTAATGTGATTTTTTCTCTTTCAGGACTTTAACTTAAAACATGGCAGATTCTCACTCTGAGAGGTAGGATACTTCTGTATGGAATATAATTTCAGTCTATCATTGTTTTTTTTTTTAATACACCACTAAAACTGCATATATATATATATATATATATATATATATATATATATATATATATATATATATATATATATATATAATGTATATAAACAATGTATACTATCATAATATATTATTATAATATTACTTAAATATTTTTGATGATCTAATGTGTCTACTACACACACAAAAACTGGTGCTGTATATTTATTGGGAAATAATTACATACCTGTATTTTTAATAACAGTATGTATTGTTTTTTTCAGTTATGAAGAGTTGATTACTCCACTGAAAGATGAACTGAGGAAAATTCTCAGGAACAGTAAGTCAGTAAAAGAAGGACCCACTACGAAATTTATATTAAACACAACAGTTGTAACCGAAGACAAATTACTGAGAAAGTGAGACTAGGAGAGAGAAAATGATGACAACAAAAATATGGTCATATTAGTGGTTGGGGAAACAGGAACAGGAAGACTGCTTTCATCAATGCAATGATCAATTACATCATGGGTATCAGATGGGAACATAAAGTTTGGCTGGAGGTAGCTGAGGTATCTGAAAACCAAACAGCAGCAGTGACTGTTTATGAAGTTTTTGCTCCGGACAGTCTTTTCTCTCTCACTGTAATCGACACACCTGGATTTGGAAATGCAACAGATGAAGATGAAGATAAAGACAAGTTCATTCCTAAAGTGTTAGAGCAGTTGTTCAGATCTGAAGATGGCATTCATGAAATTCACGCAGTGTGTCTTGTGTTGAAGGCATCAGAAACTCACCTCCATGAGAGACAGCAATATGTTTTAGATAAAATGATGTCATTATTTGGCAAAGACATTGAAAATCATATCTTATTAGTCTTCACACACCAACTTCACAAAACTCTCCCACCAAAAGATTTTAATTTTATTAAAGAATCAAAAATTAAAAGTGCACAAATATATTTTACGTTTGATAACTGTCAGAGTGACTACTTCAGGAGGAAGACAGAAAGAGTTACAAATCATCATGGGATCGTGGAATTGAAACATTCAAGGAGTTTTTGATTATCTGAATAGGATAAACCCAAAAGCTTGAATATGACAGAAAGTGTGCTTAGAGCCAGAAAACAATTAGATGCCTGTGTCAGCAATTTGAAAGACAGAATTGTGTTTGCAGATTACAGAAAACAAGAGCTGGAGCAAATAAAATTAGCTCTGGAGGAAATTGAAAAAGCAGAGAAAAAGAGAATAACTTTGTATATGAAGTCGATGAACCTTACAAACAAGAGGTCCAGATAGTATCATCGTGGTGGCACCTGAGCAAACAGGCGACCGCTGCACTTTCTGTGAGGAGAACTGCCACTTTCCAGGATGCTGGTGGGTCAAAGATCTGTCATGGTGTAGTGTGATGACGGATGGAAAGTGTACAGTCTGCACTGGCAAGTGTGACCACACTAAACATGTGAAAGATAACAAAATGTATGAGATTCGAAGAAGAAAGGTTAAAAGAACAAAGGAGGATCTGAAAAGGAAATATGAAAAGGAAGTCGGAGAGAAAAAGAGTCTGTTTATAGGACTTGAGAATGAACTCAGGCAGATAGAGGCAGAGAAGATCAGGCTTGTGGAAGAGTGTTACCAGTGTTTGGAGAAATTAATGGAAACTGCATTAAAATGTACATCAATGTCCTCTATGCAACATCTGGACTTCATGATTGAGAGAGTGAAGGAGACTGGGAAAGAAGAAAGAGTTCAGAAACTTGAGGACCTTAAGAGACGAGCTGAAAAGGAAAACAGGCTATTTAGAAGATTTAAGAATGTTTGTAAAATATGAATAAATAACAAATAAAAAAACATAATGAATGTTTCATATTTCAAATCAAATTAAAGGAACAAAATGGAAAGTATGTTTACAATATAGGGTGTCTGAAATATTGGATTTCTTTCCAGTTTACGTTACACTTCTTATGTAGTGAGCGATTCATGCCTTTTAAAGAATTTTCCACAGTTTATTTGTTTGAGGTTTTCATGTCTTACTCATAGTGCTGTTTTTTTGTGTGAATCATTTTAAAACCTTTGTTCAGATGCAAGCAGATCACGGTGTCTGCGAATATGACATGTATTTGAAAATGTGGAACATTGTTTTGGGATATTCTTTGTATTCACATCTCCATGATTTGTGTCAAAACAATACAGCTTTTGCTTAAAAAAGTAACAATTTAATTATGTTGTTCTGCTTTAAAAGCATACGCCTTGTCGCGCACAAAATGTTATGATTTTTGAGTTTGGAGAACTTTTAAAAATCAGTTGAGGTAAATAAGTAAATGAAAAAAACTGAAAAGTGTCCACCGTCGTTCCTCAAATCAATAATAACTCAGACATGATGTTTTATGTGAATTATACAAAACATATTTTATTATTAGACGTTGTTGTTGCTCAGAAATCTTCAGTAATATGGTACATTATTCTCTTTTAATTAATGCTTATATGTTGGCATGCTTTTTATTTTAACATTTTTAGATGGTTTAGACTTTTATGCCACTGTCGAAACAAGTCTATTTTGTTTCTGGTTTAGTCTTTGTATCTTGTTCTCTTTCACTTTCTGGTTTCCTTTGTTAGTATTCCCATAAGTCACGTGATTAAAAGAAGCGTATGGGTGTAAAGGCATATCCCGATATTCTAGTCAGTCTATTCAGGTTGGACTGGTAGAGGCGTTGTAAGTTTTATCTATTTATCTGCTGACATGCTGTGAAAAAATAAAGTTAGCATAAAAGCACGTTTATGTTACTTACTTTTTCGTCTTTTATGACTCTTTAGGACATCATGAAACAGCCAAGACAGACACAGCGCCATTGTCTGAAAGGTAGTTGCATCATTACAATTGTTTCAGATCTTTAAAATTGTGTAGATAAAAGTTGGTAACACCTTAGAGTAACGTTAAGTCAATAAATCATTAATTCATGTGATCATGCACATCTTGAAAGTCCACAAATGATTTTAACAGATGTTAATCGTTAATAATAATTGAATAGTTTATACTTTTACATTGGGTACTGCAAAAACATTAACACACAGGTAATAAATGATTACGATGTCCCAATAGTAGATGTCTACACAACAAACAAAGATTAATAATCTGTTAAGCATTATGTAATTGATATTTTTTGTCTCTCTTCTCATAATTTTTTTTTATAATCTAAGAAAAACTATTTAACAATTAAGTTGTTGTTCGATTGATGCATAGTAGACATCACTGATTTTTCTCAGTCGCTTTGGCTCAGTTCTGGAATACATTTTTTCTCTCTCAAAACAAGTTCAGATCTGTGAACGTCTCTGTTACGTATGTAATCCTAGTTCCCTGAAGAAGGGAATGGAGACGTCCCGTCGGATGACCGACAAATTGGGATCTCGTTTGCAGAGACCCATCTACTTCGAGTGTATCTAAACGAGCCAATGAAGATTGGTTTAAGACAGCGAGTATAAATGAGCCTAATAAATGTTCTACACCGACTCTGCACATTCCTGCGTGAGGCGTGCGTTTGTTTGACTAAATCCAGCTCCATCCCAAGAAAAGAGATCCTCTGTGTTAGACAGAGTTTGCTCTTTCCTGTTTGACCTGTAGACCCAACATGCTGAGGTGTCGTAACACAAGGTCCCTGTGTTTGCACAACTGAACCCGGGACTGAGTTAGAATGAGTCGAGGTTCATCGCGATACTAAGTTTTTCAGAACTTCATGACCACCCCGTGCAGGTCCCCCAGTGCCTTGGGCTAATGAACCTGCAACAGCGCCATAGCATGTACTGCAGATGCAGCTTCTCCATAGGCCGCGCAGGCACTGCCGAACTGAGCCAACGAGTACCTACAGGCCCGGGAGGGGATCACAGTATCACCTCGCCAAGTAGAAACAGCGTTGGGACACAGCTGCATTCTAACTCACCACTCCACTGGGAGATCACCGTATACCACCTGGATGTGCCACCGTCAAGGGTGGTGAAGGAGGAGGAGCCACTGGGCGGTTTCTGGCAGTGAAAGGTGCCTAGTAAGCTCCTCATGCACTTAGATACACTCGAAGTAGATTGGTCTCTCGGCGAGATCCCAATTAAATCTGTCATCCGAGTGACCGACTGAAAGGGAGCAATTGGTTTCTTGTTCACATGAGATTCGAAGGAAATTGCATATGTCTGCATGTTGCATAATACCTATCAAAAACTTCAAAACCTCTAAACGTTATTTCAGTGTGTGAACCATCATATGCATCCATTCAAAATCAAAATCTGTCAGATATGCGTGCACTGTATATTGCATAATATCTGGCTTGTAATGTTTGTAATGTCTGCATATTGGTAAAGATTGTGGCATTTTAAGCAAATGAAATTGTAATGAAATCACCCCACCATGTTTGGAAGCATATATAGATGGAGTTTTCTTAGCACAATCCCGCATATTAACAAGGAGGAATATCACAACTGTCAAAAGCATAATTTACAGCAGTAGGGAATAAAGGTATTATTTATACCAGGGGTGCCCAACCCTACTCCTGATGATCAACTGTCATCTGTTGATTTCAGTTAGACCTGAACTATGCAAAACAGTCGTTTGCCAGGAGCAGGGTTGGGCATCCATGAAAACATTTCACCTGTCCAATATATCTGAGATGATCTTTGAGAATGGTTGGAGTAATCAGTGCTGATGTAACAGTTCAGGTAAAGGGAAGAGGGGCATACAGCTGTTTAAAGGAAATCCCACGCTGGGTGGAAGGCTTGCAGTGCTTAGCTGAAAAGCTAAGAGCAGACAAGCTGTGGCTGAGGAATGGTAATTGAGATGACTGGGTGGAGATGTTTGGATGCTTTTGATAATAAAGGAGAGTTATTAATTAATAGCAGGGCACTGCTTACTGAAGATTCTAGAAAAATTGGAATGATTTACTGAAATATCAAATTTGCATTGTGAAGTGATAATCAGGACAATATTCAAAAGCCAGGTGGTTCAGAATGGACCTTGTTGCTTTTGTCTAAAGCTATGACTTCCAGTCATGTTGCAACAATGATACAAAAACATTGGAAATCTAACCAATGGGAACTTGGCCTAGGATATGGTGGAAAGACATGTAGAGACTAAGTGTATGAAATATCTCATACACCTACCTAGTGAGGGAGAAATGGGTTCAATGGAGGTGCCTTTGCAAATTTGCAGAGCATGATGAAAGGGAAACTGGAGGGTCATTGTGGAGCATTCTTCTTAAGAGGACATGTGCTGGAGTTTGTGGGGTTAGGATACTGTTCACGGGACAGGGTGGAGACAGATGCCAGAGTAATTGTTTATGGGATGACGAATGACTGCTTGTATAGGCTTGTAATAAAGATTGACATTACCTAATGAACAGGCTTCTCTCAAACTTATGTTTGGAATTTAATTTAAACATTTTAAACAAGAGCAGTCTCATCAATGCAATGGTCAATTACATCATGGGTGTCAGATGGGAACACAAGATTTGGCTGGAGGTTGTCGAGATATCAGATGAACCTGAATCTCAAACAGCAGAAGTGACTGTTTATGAGGTTTATGCACAAACAGTCCATTCTCTCTTGCTGTTATTGATACACCTGGCTATGGCGACACGGATGGCCTTAGTAAAGACAAACTTATTCCAGAAGCTTTACAGCAGTTGTTCAGATCCGAAGACGGCATTCATGAAATTCATGCAGTGTGTCTTGTGTTGAAGGCATCAGAAACTCGCCTACATGAGAGACAGTCATACATTTTGGATGAAATTTTGTCATTATTTGGAAAGGACATAGAAAAGAACATAATTATACTCTTCACAAACTCCCATGATACTGTTCCAAAAAAACACTTAAATTAGTACAGACAGCAAAAATTCCATGCGCAAAGAACAAAAATCAACCTGTTTACTTTCAGTTTAATAACTCTCAGAGCGAAAACTATGATGAGGAAGATAGAGAGACTTACCAATCATCGTGGAACAGTGGAATAAAAAATTTTGATAAGCTTTTGATTATCTGAATGGGATAAACCCAAAAAGCTTGAATATGACAGAAGGTGTCCTTAGAACAAGAAAACAACTGAATGCCTGTATCAGCAATTTGAAAGACAGAATTGTGTTTGCAGATTACAGAAAACAAGAGCTGGAGCAAACAAAATTAGCTCTGGAGGAAATTGAAAAAGCAGAGAAAAAGAGAATAACTTTGTATATGAAGTCGATGAACCTTACAAACAAGAGGTCCAGATAGTATCATCGTGGTGGCACCTGAGCAAACAGGCGACCCGCTGCACTTTCTGTGAGGAGAACTGCCACTTTCCAGGATGCTGGTGGGTCAAAGATCTGTCATGGTGTAGTGTGATGACGGATGGAAAGTGTACAGTCTGCACTGGCAAGTGTGACCACACTAAACATGTGAAAGATGACAAAATGTATGAGATTCAAGAAGAAAGGTTAAAAGAACAAAGGAGGATCTGAAAAGGAAATATGAAAAGGAGGTTGGAGAGAAAAAGAGTCTGTTTATAGGACTAGAGAATGAACTCAAGCAGATAGAGGCAGAGAAGATCAGGCTTGTGGAAGAGTGTTACCAGTGTTTTGAGAAATTAATGGAAACTGCATTAAAATGTACATCCATGTCCTCTATGCAACATCTGGACTTCATGATTGAGAGAGTGAAGGAGACTGGGAAAGAAGAAAGAGTTCAGAAACTTGAGGATCTCAAAATAAGAGCTCAGATAGAAAACGTGGGATTATATAAATAAAATGTGAAACTATATAATGTATATCTGATGTGATGGTTAAGAATTAGTCTTTTTTTACTTTAACTTTTAATTTTTATTAAGGGGTAGCACGATACATAGATACCCCGGTTCGTTACATACAGGGTTCATGGTTCAATACAATTTTGGTACAATAGGAAAAAAACAAATACTATGCTTGGTTTCTTTTCATTTATTTTGAATAGATAGTAGTACAAATAAAGATGTTTTTGGTGTACTGTCCCAGGGAGTGCTTTGAGAAATAGAGTTAGGGTGAAGGAGGGATACCAAAAAATGGTCAAATTAATTGACAGATTAGCTAATGGTGCTCCTCCTGATCCTCTTTGATAAAACATTATATATAATCTGCAGTACGTATACGTTTAATAAAATACATTCTTGAAATATGTTCCAGCATTACTAACTTAACAGCGCAGTTGGTATTTTATCAAAATAAATAGTCAATGAAACAACAGCGTGTAAATCTCTGGTCACGCAACTGAAGTACATAGCTTATAATTTACTTAAATAAATGAAATATCTGCATTTATGTCAAATGAGAGAGGTAATAGGATAATTGTTAGATAAAAATTCTGTGTCGATTTTATTACTTTTTTATTATTAATTCTTTTGTAACAAATGTATTTTTTTATCGTACTTTTTGTTGTTTTCTTGCATCGTACTTCTTAAAAAACCCAAAAGCAATCATGTCTGCAATTGCAATCTGAGAAATTACAAACCACAAGCACTGCACACAATTTTTAGGTGGAGGCATTTCATTGTTGAATTCAGTGCAAAAAGGCGTCGACTTGTTAATTTTACATTACTTTATGTATTATACTGAAGAGGCTTTTTTGGCTTTAGAAAAGGAACATGATTGCTCTCATCACAAATCAAGTCGTTTTGTGCTGATGTTTTTAAGTCACTTCCTGTCTCCTGCAGTGTCAGTTTCAGTCCATTTGTTCATTGGTTACCCTTTATTAGTGTGTCTTGTTATCTTAAATATGGCCCTGGTATTATTGAATTAAATGAATGTCTGTTTTCCCATTATTGTTCTATTTGTATCCTTTGTTTATGCTTTGTTTGGCTTATTGTTTATTCTAGTTTTTCCATTAAATACTTGCACAAAGATTCTTGTCTTTGCCTTCTCTCCGCAACGTCACTGGTCTGTCTCTTTGGCTAGCCAATACTTAGTATAAGTAAATTACTTAAGTAATATTGTTTTGGAATTGGTAACCTATAGTGGAGTAAGTTTTACTATGACATACTAACAGGTCATTTTACTCTTAGAATTTTCATAATCTCAACCAATTTTTTTGTTTGTTTAACGTAAAAGTGATGAGGTAACTTCAAATTATTAAGTAAATAAAAATGGTAAAATAAGTTAAGGCAATGGGTTTGCTCAATAGTTAAGTCAACTGATCACTTTTTGGAGATATTTTGGAAAATCCTAAAAATTGTCATCCTGTGTATTTTCCAAAGCCTTGTTCTCAATTTTGTTTTTAAATCTGTTGAATCAAGTCTGTGACACATATATTTTATGTAATGAGTGTTGTTTCCTTATATCATTAAAGTTTAATATAATTCCCTTAAATTTTCAATCATAATAAGATCATTGTCAGGTCATCTTTTGAAAGTAGCATCCCACCTAGAGGGTAGAAGCTCAGGGTTTTGTTCTATGGACATAAAAAGCTTCATGTGCCCAAAACAAGGGCTGGTGATTGGCTGTGGTGGGGCCATCAAGAAGGTTAAGAGTTTGAAAAAAATTGAAAAAACTAATTTATTTTTCCTTTTAGGTATATTATTTTGATATGAAAAAACTTTCTATGATCAATGTAGGGTCAGATGGATCCATCTCCAAAATCTCTAGCAGCTACTTTTTCAAAAAGGCAGAAGTTTCCATTCCCTCCTCTTTCTCTGGTAGACCAACGAACCTAAGATTATTTCTCCGACATTTCAAATGATCCATTTTATCCGACAGCGTCTTCACCTGTGATGGATGTTCTACTATGGCTTTGGTTTGACAATGCTAATAATGAAGGCAAAGGACTTCATTGTTATCCGTTGCATACTTGCATTGAACTGGAAGTTAAGTGCTGGGCGTCCGGTCAGAGGAAAACTGGCCCCAACTAAGCCTGGTTTCTCCCAAGGTTTTTTTTCTCCATTCTGTATGGATGGGGTTTTGTTTCCTTGCCGCTGTCACCTCTGGCTTGCTTAGTTGGGGACACTTAACTTCTAGTGATTATCGTCTTTTATCGATTACAGAGACCGTCTCTGCATTTAATAACAAATTGTTCAATCTCGTCATTATACATCCCTATCATTGTATTATTTCTATTTGATACACAATCTGTATTGTTAAAAGCGCTATATAAATAAACGTGGTGGATTGATTGATACTATGGTCTAATAATAAAAGAAAAAGATGAAGCATTAGCTATAGTGGGTCACATATAGAGTTCCTTTACGCCATTACGTGTAAAAAAAAAAATGTCAATAACGTAAATACACATGGCAAACGTATATCACAACACTTAATTTAATTGTGACAATAAAATTATCATGTAATTCGTGTCCAGACACTGATGCCAAATAGCAATTTCTTATAGCAACAGAGTACCCAGCACACAAGGCTCAAAGGGTACCCTGTGGATCAAAAAGTTACACCAAAGGGTCCTGACCAAGCATTAAAATGTGATGATTTTGGGAATGAGAATATGTTGGACAAGTGAATAAACAGTGTTGCGTTTTATAATAAGGCTTAATAATTTTTATTGTTGCTTGTTTTATATAGGAGTGAAGACATGGATACCCAAATAAAAACAGAGCTTAGTAAAGTTCTTATAAATTGTAAATCAATAAAAGGACCCACAACAAGATTTATACTCAACCTAACACAAATATCTGAAGAAGAATTACTGAGGAAAAAGAGACTGGGAGAAAAAAACAATGACAAACCTAATAAGGTCATATTAATGGTTGGAGAAACAGGAACAGGGAAGACTGCTCTCATCAATGCAATGATCAATTACATCATGGGAGTCAGATGGGAACACAAGATTTGGCTGCAGATACCTGAGCACCACACTGATTCTCATACAGCAGCAGTAACTGTTTATGAGGTTTTTGTACAGGACAGTCCATTCTCTCTCACTGTTATCGACACACCTGGATTTGGTTCCACACAGAGCCGTGATAATGACAAACTCATTCCCAAGGCTTTACAGCAGTTGTTCAAATCTGAAGATGGCATTCAAGAAATTCATGCAGTGTGTCTTGTGTTGAAGGGTTCAGAGGCTCGACTTCATGAAAGACAGCAGTATATAATGGATGAAACTTTCTTTATTTGGAAAGGATATTAAAAACAACATTGTGATATTAATTACAAACTCTCATCAAACTGTCTCCCAAAAACCTTAAATTTTATCAAAGCAGCCAGAATTCCATGTGCAAAACAGAAAGATGGTCAACCTGTTTATTTTAATTTTGACAACTGTCAGACTGATTGCATCGGCGAGGAAGACAGAGAGAGTTACAAAACATCGTGGGATAGTGGAATCAATAATTTTGAGCGGTTCTTTGCTTATCTGAATAGGATAAAAGCAAAAGCCGTAAATATGACTGAAGATGTGCTTAGAGCCCGAAAACAACTAAATGGTAAAATAAGCAACTTAAAAGACAAAATTAAACTGGCAGAGATGAGCAAACAAGAGCAACAGCATTTAGAAATGGAAATGGAGAAATTAGAGGAAGACAAAAGAACCATGAACAACTTTGAATATGAAGTGGACGAATTCACTCTAGAAAAAGTCCCCATTGAGTCAAAATGGTGGCACTTGACCACTCAGGCAACCTGCTGCACTGTCTGTCAGGAGAACTGCCACTATCCAGGATGTTGGTGGGTAAGAAATCTCTCCTGGTGTAGTGCGATGACAAAGAGGGGAACATGTTCAGTCTGTCCTGGAAAGTGTCACTTCACTAAACATGTGAAAGATGATCAAATATATGAAGTTGTCCATCATAAGGTCAAAACAATAGAAGAAAACATGAAGAATAATTATGAAAGAAAATGTGGAGAGAACAGAAGTTTGTTGATTAGACTAGAGAATGAAATTCAGCAGATAGAGGCAGAGAAGATCAGGCTTGTGGAAGAGTGTTACCAGTGTTTGGAGAAATTAATGGAGACAGCATTAAAATGTACATCCATGTCCTCTATGCAACATCTGGACTTCATGATTGAGAGTGAAGGAAACTGGGAAACAAGAAAGAGTTGGAAACCTTGAGAATCTTAAGAGAAGAGCTCAGGAGGAAAATAAGAGAAAATCGCATAGTGTTTACCTAGGTTTAACCTAGAACCTAGATTTGTCGTATCAGTCTTCTGAGAGGATCTAGTTAGTAGAGAGACTGGATCCAGTACTCCTCATGTGAAGATCAAATCTAATGCTTCTGGTATAGTTGTCAGAATACTTGCACACTCTATAAAAGTCTGAAAAAACAGTCAGCTATCAGATATGCATGCATGATTAACAACATGTAACCACAGCTGCCCAACTCACTGCAGAATTAAATGTGCACTTCAACACTCCTGTTTCCACCAAAAACTTTCAGGAGCTCCACAGGTGTCAAGATATGGGATGCTAAAGCCAATGGCCACTTGTGCCACTGCCAAACGTCAGTTTTAGTGTTGCAAGCAGTGAAAATCTTGGGCTGTGGACGATGTGAAACATGTTTTGTTCTCTGATGAGTTCTCTGACCTTCACTGTCTTTCCCACATCCGTGTATCAGGATGATACTGTACCAATACACACATCAAGATGACAGGTGACAGAGTAGTTTAATGAACATGAAAATGAAGTTCATTATCTCCCATGGCCTGCACACTCACCAGATCTATATATTATTGAGCCACTTTTGGGTGTTTTGGAGGAGCGAGTCAGCAAACACTTTCTTCCACCAGCATCATCATGACCTGGCCAGTATTCTGCAAGAAGAACGGCTCAAAATGCCTCTAACCACTGTGCAGGACTTGTATCTGTCATTCCCAAGACAAACTGAGGTTGTATTGGCAGCAAAAGAGTCCCTACACCATACTAATAATCTATTGTGGTCTAAAACCAGGCATTTCAGTTTTGTTGTCCAACCCATATATATATATATATATATATATATATATATATATATATATATATATATATATATATATATATATATGTTTTGTGTGTTTTTCATGTTATCTCTAAGCAATAAAGTATAGAAACAATGCCGAGCCAACTGACATGTTATTCATTACAGTATAGAAACTATTCTGGATTTAAAAAAGTGTTTGTAGTATATTAACCTTAAGCTCTGGCGTTTTTGGGAATTTTAGCCTAAATATTACATACTCAATTCAAACGTTTACCATATACACATATGTTGGGTCTGGATGCCCCTTTAAGGTTCTTTACCTGCCCGAAGACAACTCAATAATTCAAGACTCAATAAGAGACACGAGAATTTGTTCGAATGTGTAACTTGCAAGTGACGTCGCTTCAGTTGCAAGGGAAGCAAACTGTTTCCAGCTTTCTTCAGTTTGCTTCTGAAACGCAGCCCTCACACATCTTTATTTATACATAAAGAAAAAGCCACCCCCATAAAAGGTTACAATAGGGCACATTCCTTTCTTGTGGGTGCTTGATCCTGATTAGATATCATTTAGGCGGAATCTGCTTGGGGGTGAGTTCAGCAAGAGTTCATCAAGGTGTCGGCTCTGGACAGTGTCCTGTCCTTTGTGAGCGTGTTGCTCTTTACACACACACACACACACACACAGAAGTTCTTCAAAACCATATTGATATATGAGACAATAATGTCAATAAAAGTACAAAACAAGAATAGTAGTTCCAACATTTCCCTCCTGTTTGACATTATTACACAATGATCATCAGAAACCTCCACTTCTCTGCAGTCTTACTTCACTGTACAGGGGAGCCCTTTGAACCCCTAGCCTACCATATTCCCTGCCTGTCGGGGCTCTTTCCCTGTTCTTCCTGTCCCTCGGGCCTCCTGCTGTAGCAGAGTGTAAGACACAAATGCGTTAGCAAGCATTTTCTGTAACATCGATCTGATACAAGGTATTACACAGGTCGAGAATAAGCAAAACAAAATCAAAACAACGATGATAGGAGCACAGATTTTCAAAAGAATTTTCCACCAGATTCCTGAAGTGAACCATGACAGGGGATCCCACTCTGATCCCACTCTACTATCTCTGGCCATTACCAACCACAAGTTGGGAATGTATGTACAACAGCTTTCCACATCCACTCGTCCGGGTGGCTGTCTGTCCATCTTTTCAGTCTCTCAATGTTCCTTTTCACAGTTTCGATGATGATGGTGAGGAGGGCAGCAAAACCTACTACACACCCGAGTCCACTTACCACCCATTTGGGTTGGGAACCCTGAGACCCATAGCTGGGAGTGAGGGATTAGTTGGTTTCTTCAGCAGCCAAAGGTTTTGATACCGGCCGACTTCCACCCCTCACTCGAGTCCCAGGCGTTCAGCAGTTTACAGTGGCTCTGGTGAATCCACGTGGCTTTCTCAGCGATTTTCAATGCCGTGGGTGTGGTCAGGAATACAGTATACGGCCCCTCCCACCTTGGTGACGACCAGTTCTTTCGTTTGATGACTTTCATCAACATGCTGTCACCGGTTTCACCTTTTGATCCTGTGGAGACAAAGGAGTATCTGGCAGGCCATTTGCACCTGCAACATCCATCAATTTCAGCATCTTACTCATAGCTTTTGCTACTGTCAGTGCGCGTCAGCCTGCTTGCTTGGTACAATTTCTACCCATTTAGAAAAGGGTCAATCAGGACCAGACAATATTTATACTGTTGACATGGTGATAATTCAATGAAGTCCATGTGAATAAATTGAAAAGGGTGTTCTGGTGTTGGAAATTTACAGCGCTTAGGCCTAAATTTCCCTGTGAGTTGTGTTTGCAGCAGATCAAGCATGATCTACAAAAAATTTTTGAGTAATTTATAAAGCCTGGTGCATAGAAGTATTGTTCTACCCTGTGCACCATCCCTCCTGTTGACACATTCGCTTGCCTATGTGTCAATACTGCGGCTGTTTTAAACAAACTTCGTGATGAACATATTTTGCCTTTATATCTATAAAGTTAATTTCTCAATTCATCCCCTTCTTTGATCCACAGTTGTTGCTCTGTCTTAGGTTTCAGTGGTAATACCTTTACCAACCTGCACAAGGTCACCTATCAGGCTAAGACCTGGGCCTGGGCTGTCTTAGACTTCCTATCTTTTAACACCTCTTGAGCTTGTGCAGCATAATTCATGATGGGTGTTACCCCATCGGTGGGTGTATTAACATTGTGCTTTCTAATAAAGCTGGAGATTGGTGGTAGAAAACCAGTGAGGAGGGCCTGCTTTAGGTGCTGTTGATAAGGGCTTGCTGCATCATCATTTATTGGTATTCCACTATTAGCTTGGAATACGGTTTCCATTCTTGATCTGTATTCAGATACATCTTCACCTTCTTTCTGTCTACACTGTGCTATTTTTGCATAGTCTGGCCTAGTAGCCAAACCAGTGGTGATTCTCAGGCATACTGCATCAAATGCATTAGTTAAAACATTTGAATTGGGTGCTAATGTTTCACCTCCAGCATTCTGTCCAGTATAGTCTCCCCTTACGGCTCCATATCGATGTTTCAGACCCATTCTCAGCACCATATTTATTTCTGTTCCATTCAAATTGTAAGTGGTGACCAACATTTTAAGGTTATCTACCCATTGTATTATGTTATCGAGAGGACCTAGTCCATCGACTGCCTCTTTCAGCTCATTTTGGGACCAGGGCCTATAAACCAACATGCATCTATTTTGGTCCCCATTCACTCCAAAATGAGGATTTGGGACCTGAATGGATGGGTAAAATTGACCCTGATCATGTTGGGGTATGTATGGTGGTGGGGAAGAGGTCCCTTTACTATAGCCATATTTCTGTTCATGTGCATGTAAAGCACTGACAGATTCATCATATGATGTTTGTTTGGGGCTAAATGCAGCATTTGTTGCAGTACTAGGGGTCCTATATCTTTCTTTGTGTCATCTGCGTGTATTGTTTGTTCTGTTTCATTCTGTATTCTGCGTGATTTGCTCTATTCTTTGTTCCTCTCTGTCGTGCCTCCTGTGCACGTAGTGCAGAGGTCGCCCACTATGTCACCTGGATCTTCTTTTTGTAATGCACAAAACTGAGCCTTTGATTTACTTTTCTCTCCCTCTCCTGAGATCTTTTTCCAGCCTGCTCTAACCATTTCATTGCTTCAATTATTTGTAATTCGTACACCGAGCTTTTACTTCCCTTTTTTAATGAGATGCATATTGTCAGTGCCTCAACCAATCTACTGCACTCAGGCAGAATTAACTTGCCTTGAAACCATGGATATTTCTTTGTCCATTCCACCAGGTATCTGCAGCTACCCGGGGCATATGTTTCCATGAATTTAGCATCTCCTGACAGTTTACTGTTATCGTTTCCCCATTTTTAGGTATGATTCAATGATAAACCACACGTTGAATGAAATCGCCCACTATACCAAGCTTCTACAGGCTCTAATAGTCTGCGGGTATAGCCGTTTAACTCAACCAGTTTTCTCAATTTTGAATCATACCACCCCTTTAAATTCTATGTGAAAGTCACTGTTTCACGATAATGTGAAGAAAGATTCAACTAGTGACTTTTCCTAATGTTCCCCTTTAATTTATTGATTTCCTTGTAAAATCAATAACATACATACTATCATTCATACCATTCACACAAAACTTTCCTCAGTCGGCGACAAAGCGTATCTAACGTTTTTGCTCAGAAATACAATCTGTTGCGGAACTGACATCTAGCGGGCATCTAGCCTCGTCCGGCGAAACTTATCGCTGTGTAACTAACACTCAATCAGAAAAACACTGAGATGTAGGCATCTAGCCTTATGAGTCGGCGACAAAACGTATCTAACGTTTTACTTAGAATCTGTTGCGGAACTGACATCTAGCCGGGCATCTAGCCTCGTCCGATAAACTTATCGCTCAGTGTAACTAACACTCAATCAGAAAACAGGCATCTAGCCTTGTCCGGGACACAACTCTATTGCATGCATTCAAACAACGATTTATAATTACCTGATTAGCGCTGAGATGTCTTCTGTAAGTGGTCACCGTCAGACAGCGCAGAGAAGTAGATTTTTGCAGACGGAGATTCACTGACCTCCCACGAATTCACGAGGGAGGATTTTAGACAGGCGTCTATTGCCCGACTCTGCGCAGAGATATTCTCTCAGGTCCTCTCCGTCCTCCTCTTCTCCGATCTGCCATGTTGGTAACCGGGCGGAAACACCAAATTAATGTTGGGTCTGGATGCCCCTTTAAGGTTCTTTACCTGCCCGAAGACAACTCAATAATTCAAGACTCAATAAGAGACACGAGAATTTGTTCCGAATGTGTAACTTGCAAGTGACGTCGCTTCAGTTGCAAGGGAAGCAAACTGTTTCAGCTTGCTTCAGTTTGCTTCTGAAACGCAGCCCCTCACACATCTTTATTTATACATAAAGAAAAAGCCACCCCCATAAAAAGGTTACAATAGGGCACATTCCTTTCTTGTGGGTGCTTGATCCTGATTAGATATCATTTAGGCGGAATCTGCTTGGGGGTGAGTTCAGCAAGAGTTCATCAAGGTGTCGGCTCTGGACAGTGTCCTGTCCTTTGTGAGCGTGTTGCTCTTTACACACACACACACACACACACAGAAGTTCTTCAAAACCATATTGATATATGAGACAATAATGTCAATAAAAGTACAAAACAAGAATAGTAGTTCCAACAACATACAGTGGAGAAAATTAAAGAAACGTTTCATTGTGAATAAAACCATTTGAACTACAAAATATGTATATGTGTGTAATTGTTTACAAATATCATTATGTAGGTTTCAAATATTACAATAAACATATAACAAGACGCTTTTGGAATTTTTGTTTTATATTTTTTAAACCTATTATTGAGAAAACGAAAAAAAAAACTAGTAAAATGGTCTTTTTGCATCATTTTGAGTCATGTTACATGCATTACACCCAAAATCCTATTTTACTATGCGCCATAAGCCCTTGTTTTTATTATTGTTTTATTAATGTTCAATTATGTTTAATTTTTTATGTTTTTCTAAATAGTGATGTACAAAATGGCATAAACGCATTGGACCAAATTTTATAAATGTGTTTTATAGTATTATATTTTATACAGTATTGTGTTTCCTGAAAGAATAAAACTATCTAGTCTATCACAATCTAAAATACAACCAATATCTTCCAGCTTTATATTGTTTCATTTAATTGCAATATATTTTGTATTTATATTCATATAAATGTTTTATGTAGAAATATAAATTTAAAATCCCTCCATCGCAGGGGCAGCAGTCTAAGCAGGAATGCCCAGACTTCCCTCTCCCCAGACACTTCCTCCAGCTCCCGAGGCGCTCCCAGGCCAGCCGAAACACATAGTCCCTCCAGCGTTTCCTAGGTCTTCCCCGGGGGCCTCCTCCTGGTGGGACATGCCTGGAACATCTTCTTCGGTAGGCGTCTGGGAGGCATCCAGAACAAATGTCTGAGCCACCTCAGCTGGCCTCTCTTGATGTGGAGGAGCAGCGGGTCTACTCCGAGCCCCTCCAGAGAGCCTGAGCTCCTCACCCTATCCCTAAGGGAGCGCCTATCCACCCTGCGTAGGAAACTCATTTCCCAGCCCACACCAGTCCCCTGCCTCTCACCGTGGGCAACACCAGAGTAGTGGAGAGTCAAGCCCCTTTTGAGGAAATGGGTTCCAAAGTCCTAGCTGCGTGTGGAGGTGAGTCAGTACCTCTCAAACTCCCACACTAACTCCTTCCCCCACAGCGTGGCGACATTCCATGTCCTTAGAGCCAGATTTTGTGCCCGAGGATTGGGTCGCCGAGGTCCCTGCTTTTGGCTGGCAGTTAATCCACAAAGACCATTAAGAGCCCCCTACGGTCCCTCCTGCAGGTGGTGGGCCCATGAGAGGTTGGCCCCACGTCGCTCCTTCAGGCTGAGCCCAACCAGGCCCTGGCGCTCCCATGCAAGCCCCAACCCCAGGCCTGGCTCCAGGGTAGGGCCCCAGCTGCACCATACCGGGCGATGTTGCAACCTGTTTGTCATGGGAGATCTTACTATGAGCATATATTGCCCCTATCAACGTAGCTCCTAGGATCATTCAGGCACTCAAACCCCTCCACGGCGTTAAAGTGGCTCCAGGAGAGGCATATATTTAATATATAAACTTTTTTCTTAATGTATGGCTGTTCATAACTGACGTAAAGTCTGCTCTGAGAGGTATCAAAACTATTACACAACATATATCAACTATTACTTAATATATTAAGTAACAATAATAACTGACACAATAATAATGTTGATAATAATGTCATTCAGAAATGACTATTGCATGCTTCCACTTAAAGGGAAAGTTCACCCAAAAATGAAAAATGTCTTTTACTTTGAAGCATCGTATTCAGCAGACGAATTCAGTTATAATAAAAAATCTTTAAAAAATCTTAAAGCTAGAAAGTAAAACAGTAAAAGTGTTTTTTTTTGCTCTAAAGAAGCAAAATAATCTGCCAATAGGCAAAATAATCTTGTTTTCTGTTTGAAATAAGATCTTGTTTTAAGCAAAAAGTCACTTAATTTTGAAAGCAAGTCAATTTTTACTAGTTTCTTGCAAGAAAATAAACCATCTTTAAAGACAGCTGTGTGTTAGTCTCTTATTCAGTGATATCATTTTTATTTGCCACATCAACTTAATCTTAACAGTTATTAAGGGGCCTATATTATCAGCTTTTTCAACTGGAGGAGGAACTGTGATGATAATTTTATCCACTAGAGAGAACCACAGGAAAGACTCTTAAACTAGTTGTTTTTTTGTTTGTTTTATTCAAAATAAATGCAACAAACAGGTATAACCATTGTTTTACAGTGCTAAATCTCCTACACCTTCTACCTTATTTAGGTTAGGTAAAAGTAAGTCAAATCCGTCCTATCCTGCGAGCATAGGAATATTCATACTTACAAAATAGATTTCAAAAGACTTCTCCGTGCTCTGTTCTGCTCAAGTCTAGAGTCTTAAGGCAGGTTTAACGCCTAGCCAGCAGAGGGAGCCCTTGTCTGAGTACTGGCTGTGCTTACTCCCTCTGCTTCTTCTACAGCCATTTCCTGTTTTAGGGCTTTATAACCAGAGGCCCTCCAGGTGTTCAATGTAAAGTATTTTGCTTGTTTATGACCACTGTCTTTTGGCTTTCCCCTGAACTTATTGATATCTCTGATATCAGCTTCTACCTCCTCGTTACAGAAAGCAAAATCTTAATTATAATAAGGTGTAGTTTTATTATATATATGGGTTAAATACATTTACAAGTGCATAATCCGCTGTTTAGAAGCATCAATGGCAAGGCACCAGAAAAGCTGCTCCTCAGAACTAGCTTCAGCATAGACAACTTCTGATGTTATCCAACTTGGAAATTTCTGAGAAGCTCAATATATAAAGTCCTTAATTTTGCATTCTTCTCTGCAACTTTTCTTCTTAGTTGCCTAGTTTGTTCTGCTTGCAACAAAGCATTCATCGGTAACACTCCTATTCTTCAGTGCTCTTGCTAATACACTAGCCGTACTTCTGCTAATATATTTAAATAGATGCTTGATACATACGTCATGCTTAGCATCTTTCTTAATAAATGACTTTTAAATAAAATACTCTGCATGGTGTCTTTTCTTAATAAACACATCCAATAAACGAGTGCAATACTCAAGTGTAATCTTTTTACTTTATAAACCACTCATTTGTAACAAGACAAATGCTTATTTTCCCAATTTTCTATTCAAAATGTTAGAAAATAGCAGAGCAAGTGAATGGTCGTGGAGTGGCGGTACAAGTAAGAGCACAGCATCAATATCTATTTCCTGAATATTACTGATATAACTGATCTAAAACTGGGCTACTGTTCAAGTGTGTTTTATTGCTATATATCGCAATATAGTAATAACTTAGCATTCTCTCATGTTTTATTGTTGTTTTCTCTTTGATAATTTGGAAGAATAATAAAATGAAATAAATAAATTTAATATCTACTATTTCCTGAATTTAAAAAAAATACCCACTGATGTCATAATATGTAAACTAATTGAATACATTTACACCCCACATAAACTTTCATTCATGCCCATGCAATGGACGCAAAGGAAAGACCGAACACGCATTGACCTTTGACCGGGGCCTCTGGATTCCGTTCTGCAGGAAAAGGGGACCCTTACACCCAACATTTTAAGCCCTTTCAAGCCACAAGCTTTTGATATCCTGAGGTCAAAATTTGTCCAAAAATAGGCACCTAAAGGGTCAACCTGAACATGCAGATACATATATAATTACTTGAATATATATACTTAATGTATTGAACTGAAAAGCACTTGCTTATCCTTAGAGATCCGCGATCATTACATGCATATTATCGTGGTGGCAGCGAAACTTCGTTTGGAGGGTTTGGCTCACTGGTAAAATGTAAATCACGACAGAACAACACAGATTCTTGACCAAGGTCCAGTTTGTACTGCCACACATATAAACTCTCATTTGGCTTCAGCTGAATGGTGGGTTTTTCTTCCACTTCAGTCACTTCATTCCAGCTTTCAGTTTCAGTGCTGACATGTGAACCTCCATATTCTAGAAAGCGAGAGCTGCGACTTCGCAATTAGCTTTGCAAGCTCTCCAGATCCAACCGAGAGTGATGAATCTACCTTCCAGTTGTGAGTGATCTGGGTCATCTTCTCCTTATTGTATCCAACCATTTTAGTGATCTTCTTTTGCCATGTCACTGGTGTACTGCTGTGATTAGTTATGGTTTTAATATTTTCCCACCTGCCAGTGGCTGGGCCTTTAGTTACAGACAGCCCACCAGGAAGGAAGTTAAGCACATCGGGATGAACAGAATAGAGAGTGTGCTTGTCTTTGGTGAGATCAGGACCGGTGCAGAACTCAACTCCCCACTCTGAGGCGGGCTTGAGAAGGAGAACAAGCAGAAGAAGCCGGCTAATGATAGGCTTTGTAATACTGAGAATGTTATTGCTGATGGTATTATTAGTAATGGTGATGGTATTAAAAATAATGCCAATAATTCTGGGGGGAATGCTTTTAATTGCAGCCCCCAATAATACAGGCCATCTTTGAAGTTGGGATCCGGGTTGAGTTCATTAGCATCTGAGTAAAGATGCAAGTCAGTTGTTACTCGTAAAGTACCCTGCTCTTGAAAGAGAATGTAAAAATACTTATGGGCTGCGAAAATAGTGGTCTCCACCCCTCCATCCTTCCACTGGACATGCTCTCTCTGTAGCTCTTGCTCTCTCTTGCTTTCTGTATGGGCAATGTGAGAGAAAAGAAAAATGCTCAACAGAATGAAAAGATATTTCAATATGAGAACATATCGTTATAGGTGCGTGATGACCCCATACATCTAATATGATGGTTAAAAAAATGTTTCAGCAATACAATAATCAAGGTTCCCTTTCAGCTGGTCACCCAGTCATGTTGGATGACAAATTGGGATCCCGCTTTGAGACTAATCTACTTCGAGTGTAATTAAATATGCACTAATCACATCCAGCTGCCGCTGATTACACGCGATTATAAATGAGTAGCGGGTGCAATGCATATTCAGCTTTTTGCTTCAAGCCGTTTTGCTCCCAAGACAAATCTTTCAGAGTGTTTGGAGGTTGTTTCCTGTGTCGAGTGTGTCGTCACAATCAGCCTGCACTCTCCCCTGTTTGTGTGCAAGGTGGCCATCTCCTGTTGCCTCAGCACTATCAAGAGCAAAAAGAGCTAGCTCACGGGTCTATTTAAAGACGCATCTACAGATGCCCTTCCACCCATGCTTTTCTGGATGCGGTCGTTACCTGGCGCCGGGTGATGGTCGAGATCGCTGTCTCATGTGCCTGGGCTTTAAGCACGCTGAGGTGGCTTTCGTGGATGAGTCATGTTTCCAGTGCAGGAAGATGACCATCGTCTTTTCTTGGGATGGAGCAGGATTCGGTCCTCACGCAGGAACGTGCTGAGTCAGTTTTGAGCGGGCGGTCTCACTGAAATACTTTCAGAGACTTCCGTGGGATATGGCAGCCGCAGTTACGCCGCTGGGACTACTAAATATGACACTGCTTCAACACTGGCTCCACAATCGAGTCACTCACCGGGTTCAAATAACACCGGACTGCCACCGAACCTTCACCCTGTGGACAGACCTCTCGTTCATTCGGACCAGAGTCACCCTGGAGCAGGTCTCCAGGTATGCCGTGGTTTTCACGGATGCCTCCACCACCTACTGGAGGGAGATGTACAACTGACATGCAATGTCAGGGTTTTGATGGGCCCTCAACTGCAATGGCAAATCAACTGACAAGGTGGTCTACACTCCCGATGTATGTTGCAACTAGCCCGCCACCTCCTCCTATGGAATCGGAAGTTTCTGAGGTCACTTCACACCAGGCAGAGTGCATTCCGGGAGTCTGCAACCAGGCAGCCGACGAGTTGTCGCGAGCTGCACTACCCGGAGAATGGAAACCATCCCCAAACGTTTCAGCTGATTTGGGAGCATTTCATACCCACTCAGGTAGTAGACCTGTTTACCTCTCCAGAAACCTCCCATTGCCAGTTGTTTTTCTCCCTGACTAAGGGAACACTCTGCGTGGACGCACTGGCACACAGCTGGCCGCGGGGCCTTCGCAAGTATGCATTCCCCCCAGTGAGCCTTCTTGCACAGACACTGTGCAAAGTCAGGGAGGACGAGGAGCAGGTCCTGCTAGTAGCACCCTTCTGGCCCACAAAGACCTGGTGACCAGAACTTGTGCTCCTCGTGACAGCCCCTTCTTGGCCAATTCCTCTGAGGAAGGATCTTCTGACTCAGAGACGAGGCACCCACTGGCACCTGTGTCCAGACCTCTGGAAACTCCACGTCTAGTCCCTGGATGGGATGCGGAGGCTCTAGGTGACCTACCTCAAGGGGTAATTGACACCATTTTCTCGGCTAGAGTGCAGAGACAGGCCTGTGCCTTGAAGTAGAGCCTGTTCGTTGAGTGGTGTTCTTCTCAAGGAGAAGACCCGCTGTGCAAAATCCCCTTTCTCACGCATGCGCGAGTTGAACTTGTCCGGACTTGTCTGGACTTGTCTAGTGCAGGTGAGAAGAAGTTTGAGTTCGGCAGCATCTAGAATAGCGGAGTAATACAGAGTTTCCTGGGTTTGTTTATTTCTTTAAAGTCTGTTTTCTATTGTGTGGTATTGTTGTGCGTTGATAATTCCGTAAGTAACAATATTTGTTATCATTATAGATGTGTTTCAGAGTGTTATAACGTAATTCAGTTTATTCTACCTCAGCTTGCGTTATTACGATTGCGTCATTATAAATGCAATAGCTAGGCATTTGACACGTCATTCGATTGTTTGCAATATATATATATATATATATATATATATATATATATATATAATTTATTTGTATAAAGTATCGCTTGTTGTGTACTGATGTAAATATTGAATCATTACATTGAGCACCGAGAGCGCACAGCGTAACTTGACACCGCAAACAGCAGCAGCAGAGAGGTAACTTGATGGAAACTGTTTACAACACAAATGATATCACACCAAAGATTCTCTCGTCGCTCGTTTGACGTCACTCAAACAGGCTTACATGGTCAGTGTGCCATCTAGCTGTAGAGGTAGTGAATGACAGAGCCAGCCAAGCATTTTTGACGCATGTAATGTGACAGCTCCTGAAGAGCCGCATGAAACTAGTCAAAGAGCAGCGGGTTGGCCAGGCCAGCCATAGATGGTAGGTCTGTGGGTAAACATGACCTGATCATCACGTTCCTGAGGGGACCAGCTCTTTGTCTGTCATGGAGGACGGCAGAAGGGAATGCTAGAGGATGGCTCACTGGATAGTGGACGCCATTACCCTGGCCTACCGAGCACAGGGTGTGTCCTGCCCCCTCCGATTGCGGGCCCACTCAACGAGACGTGTTGCATCGTCCTGGGCGTTGGCTCATGGCACCTCACTGACAGATATTTGTAGAGCTGTGGGCTGGGCGACCCTAACACGTTCAGTAGATTCTATAGTCTACATGTGGAACTGGTATCCTCCTGTGTTCTCACCTCAAACTGGTAGAAGCACTGAGAGGGCCAGTTTTGGCTTATTAAACCTCCGTTGCCATAAACTGAGGGGTGTTGTGGGCTCCCACAGGGCACTGGAAGAGGCAGCGTCCACAGTGTTTTGGTAGGGATCCCAATTCATCGGTCATCGGACTCGGACTCTGAGTGAACCAACTGAAAGGGAATGTTCTCGGTTATTTATGTAACCCTCATACCCTGAAGAAGGGAATGTAGACGTCACGTCCCGTCACCACGGGGCCGAAGGGGCCAGGTCACTAAGCGTAATCCAAGACGTTTTATATAATGAATTCAATTAAATGAAAATGTAAATAATAAAGAATAAAACAATAATGAAATGTATAAAATGACTCTTAACAGTTTTCATCCTAGTGCTGAGTTGTTAGATGTTGATAGGATTGCAAATGGCGCTTAGATCCCATTTATTTAAGTTTACTGTTATTATAGAATACATTGTTCTCTTCTTTTTATAGAAGATGGTGGTAATCAAACTTTCATTATGTGTAACATACTGTATAATTTAATCATTTCCTATAATTTTAGATGACAATATAAAAACACCATACATTTTTCTGTGTTTAAGTTGACAAACAAAATCCACAGATCCTCACCAGGGCTAATCAGCATGGTAAAATGGAATGATTGCATGAGTCTCAGCGGTCCATAACACTGTACAGTATATGTGAAAGTTAGAGAGAACATTTTCATTTTCATGCAAACACATTTGAAACTATGATGTTCCACACTTTTGTACAAACATAATCTTTCCAAAGGCAATATCTATACGTAAATTGAATTGACTAAAAATCTCTAAACTACTAAATGTAGTTTGACACACTACTAGGGCGTCTGGCATTTGGAAAAAACGGAAAATGTTATGTGATGAGCACATAAGACATAACACATAAGTACATAAGTAACCTTTTCTGCTTTATTGCGAATGTGTGCCATTTTTCCACGATATGTTTTGATTCGGCATCATTTTCAGGTGAAGAGCTCTTTCTGCTCGCCGTTAAACATACAGGAGTATTATTTAAAATTAAAAGTAATTCTCTTAAAAAGCTCTTATTTTCCAAGTTCCAATGTAGGGGTGAAACGTCTCAACCAAAAACGTATCCATCATGTTTACGTTCATTCATCGTGTTTTATTTAATATTTTGCACGAGCATTGTGGTTTCCTGTCTTCTTAAGTGTTCATGTTAAATTAAAGAGCCTCATTAATATATTCCTCCATAGCCTGGATTTCAGTGAGTGACAACGGGTATACCTTGCTTTTGGGTGGCATGGCGTTAGGTAGGAGGTCAATCGCACAGTCCCATGGTCGGTGAGGTGGTAATTCTGTTGCCCTTGATTTGCTAAACACTTCTGAAAGTTGACTGTAGCATACTGGTATCTTGACTCTCCTTTGATCATCTGAACTCTATACTGGTGGTGAGGCAGTTCTTTGGTGATACAGCGAAGCATCTGTTAATACAAGTGTGAGACCATTGCGTTAACTCACCTCTACCCCAGGATATAGTTGGGTCGTGTACAGAGAGCCAGGGGAATCCGAGAATTACTTCATACTTGGATGTAGTTAAGCCTCTTATTAAGAAACCACATCTTGATCCCAAAGACTTAGTAAATTACAGACCAATCTCTAATCTCCCTTTTCTGTCAAAGATACTAGAAAAGGTAGTATCCTCACAACTGTATTCCTTTTTAGAAAAAATGGTGTCTGTGAGGATTTCCAATCAGGTTTTAGACCGTACCATAGTACTGAGACTGCTCTCATTAGAGTTACTAATGACCTGCTTCTATCATCTGATCGTGGTTTTATCTCGTTATTAGTGCTATTAGATCTTAGCGCAGCATTCGATACTATCGATCACAACATTCTCTTGGATAGACTAGAAAACTATGTTGGCATTAGAGGAAGCGCCTTAGCATGGTTTAAATCATATCTATCTGACCGCTATCAGTTTGTAGCAATAAAGGAGGAGGTATCATATCAATCACAAGTGAAATATGGAGTTCCTCAAGGCTCAGTGCTAGGACCGTTACTTTTTCAACCTGTACATGTTACCTCTGGGAGATATTATCAGGAGTCATGGTGTTAGCTTTCACTGCTATGCTGATGATACTCAGCTCTATATTTCAGCGCAGCCTGGTGATACACACCAAATTGAGAATCTAACAGAATGCATAGTCGATATAAAAAGCTGGATGATGAGTAACTTCCTAATGCTAAATTCAGAAAAAACAGAGGTGCTAATAATTGGACCTAAAAACCCCACATATAATAAATAATCTAGAACACAGCCTATCACTTGTTGGCTGCTCTGTTAATTCTTCATCATCAGTTAGGAACCTAGGTGTGCTGTTGGACAGCAATCTTTCCTTCGAAAATCATGTTTCTAGCATCTGTAAAACTGCGTTTTCCATCTTAAAAATATATCTAAATTACGACCAATGCTTTCAACCTCTAATGCAGAAATACTAATTCATGCGTTTATGACCTCGAGTTAGATTATTGTAATGCTTTATTGGGTGGTTGTTCTGCACGCCTAATAAACAAACTTCAGCTAGTCCAAAATGCAGCAGCCAGAGTCCTTACTAGAACTAGGAAGTATGATCATATTAGCCCGGTTCTGTCAACACTGCACTGGCTCCTATCAAACATCGGATAGATTTTAAAATCTTATTAATTACCTATAAAGCCCTGAATGGTTTAGCTCCTCAATACATGAGCGAGCTCTTATCACATTATAGTCCTGCACGTCCGCTGCGTTCTCAAAACTCTGGCCATTTGATAATACCTAGAATATCAAAATCTACTGTGGGCGGCAGATCCTTTCCTATTTAGCACCTAAACTCTGGAACAATCTCCCTAACTCTGTTCGTGAAGCAGACACACTCTGCCAGTTTAAATCTAGATTAAAGACACATCTTTTTACCTTAGCCTACACATAACACACCAACACACTTTTATTATTCAAATCCGTTAAAGGATTTTTAGGCTGCATTACTTAGATTTGCTGGAACCGGGAACACTACTCCTACAATACGATGTACTTGTGACATCGTAAAAAGAATGGCATCTACGCTAATATTAGTCCTGTCTCTTTCTCAATCTGCTTTCACAGTTTGTATCCAGACTAGATGGTGGATCAGCACATAGAGACTATGTTCATCAGAGACCAGAACACCTAGATGCGCCCGTGGACCAATCACCAGATCCTGATGAAGACACACACACACACACACACTAAGTCATTTACACTACCTGACACAGTTGCGCTTAAAATTGAACTGGAAGTTAAGTGCTGGGCGTCCGGTCAGAGGAGAACTGACCCCAACTGAGTCTGGTTTCTCCCAAGGTTTTTTTTTCTCCATTCTGTATGCATGGGGTTTTGTTTCCTTGCCGCTGTCGCCTCTGGCTTGCTTGGTTGGGGACACTTAACTTCTAGTGATTATTGTTGAATTGACTACAGAGACCGTCTCTGCATTTAATAAGAAATTGGTCACTCTCGTCATTATACATCCCTGTCATTATACTGTACAGTGCTTTGATGCAACCTGTGTTGTTAAAAGCGCTATATAAAAATGATTGATTGATTGATTGACTTCGTCTTTAATAACAAGCAGAGGTTTATGGCCAGAGAACTGTACAAACGTGGCTAAGAACTGTTTAAGTGCCAGACATACTGAAGCGAACGGCTCGACACACAGTTGCCTTTCCCACATGCTCCGAATCGCCACACTGTACAAAAAAATGGCCAGACGTAAAAAACCTAAGTGCTGTGCACAGAATGTTTTCTGTGCTAAAGCGCAGAACCATGGTTTGTCACATTTGCGATATGCGGTTTTAAAAGGCGTGTTAAATAAACTAAGGAATCTTTTGAAAAAGCGATAACGCTCTTTCAAATATTCATTGGTGTATGCAAACACGTCAATACGTGGTCTTATAACCCTCTCCCGATGAAAAACCTTGTATAAGTTGTGCTTCTACGTCCACAGGATCCTCCTCAAAAGGGCACGCCATGCTCACCAACCTTCTGAAACGAAGTTACTCTGAAACATAACCTGCTCCCGAGCGGGTTATCTTCAGAGAGTCAGTTGTTATGGTTACATACATACCCAGAAAGTTACATCGGTTTTGGAACCGAAAGTTGAGGTTATCCACGAACTTATCCTTAAACATACCCAGGTATGTCACATAACCTGCTTTCTGGAATACCCCCTGTTTTCTTTATTCAAATAAGATATTTGTTTACGATTGTGACGATGTCACTCCCCACTGCCACCTGGTCACAATCACAATCACCGGAGTACTGATCACACGTTCCTGCAATCACTCACCTGCCCTTGCATAAAGCTGACTCTCACCCTTTAGTTAATGGCTGATTTCGAGGTTACTTACCTGATTTTCTGGTTCATGATCCATCTGCCTACCTGCCTGAGTCACTGCTCGTGTTTGGGATGATCAGATAAGAAAAGAACTTTTGAGTTTCTGAGTTGAACTTTAATTAATGAAGATTCTTTTACCCTTTTCATGTTTGTTTTATGGTGCGATGCCGCTGGAGAATGTGAACCATTAAAAACTCATCTTCTGTTTGAACTTAGTCTCTGTCTCATTAACCAGAACATGACAGAATATCAGCCCTGACACTAAACAAGAGGAACTACGTGATGTACTTCCCCGCCTGCTAATCTCCCTTGTCTATTGCCTGCCCTATCATGTTCGCAGGGGAAACTACATCCTCTAACAGGTTTCTCCTTCAATCCTCCCTATATTTAGAGATGCAACCACACCTCTTTTCTGAATGAGGAAAAAGCTTTATAATCTCTCTACTGTATAGCAGAGCTCTACAATGGGTGGAAGCACTTTGGAACTCTAATAGCCCATGGATAAATACACTGCCTTTTTGGAACATTTTAAAGAGGTGTTTGGCCAGCCTTCTACTACCCTTTGGTATTTATATGTATTCAAAAGCTAATCTAATAATATTTTCTAAGTTTAAATGTTATTAGGAATACATTTTAAGACATTTTGCCATACCTAATGTGGCCAAATAGCAATGGCACAAAAAGATTGTTTTAAATGAGTCTATAGTAAATTGAATGTGCCAGATGGAATATGCAGGAAATCACATCTGAACAATAGAAGTTTATGTTTAAAAGTGAAAGTAAAATCGTATAAGTTGACTGCTTACATATTAGAATCTTCATTCTTGTACAGGACAGAATACGGTGAGTACATTTGCTCTATGTTAAAACATATTTGTGTTATTAACTGTTGTTTACATTACATTTTTCATAACGATTGCTTTTGAAAATACACAGTCCATATGAAATATGAAATTTACAGTTTTTAAAACATTTTTAAAGTTACAGTTTTTAAAGATATTCCGTGTACCAACATTTAAATCTTTTAAACATACAAATATTTTTTGCCCTTATTAAACCTAAAAGGTCAAGACCATAAACATAAATCAGAAAATTTATTTATTGCTATTTTCAATTGCTAGTGATTTTCTTAACGCACTTTTATTTCTTCTTAGGGCATTTTTTTAAAACATAACTTATGTTTTTGTTTAATGTTATTTAATTTGTACCAGGATATGTTGCTCTTTTAGGGGTTGATTTAACTTAAAACAGAATGCATGTTTGAAAACGCATGTTACAATATTTTTAGCCAATTAAAAAAAATATTTATTCTCATAAAACTTAAAACTAAACTTGAAATGCCATGAAATGTATGAAAATAGCCTGTGTACTGTATTATATTGAATAAGCACAATTCTAGGGCCTTTAAATTATCAATATTAATAAAACTTGTCATACACAATCTACATAATGCCTTCTTTCCTCTGATTGATATGTTTTTGAAAAACGTATTAGAGATGTATTATCCATGTATTTTTCACATTATTTATTATTGTTTTCATTGTATTAATAATTTAATGGCCCCAGTTTTTACATTTTATATATTATATATCAGGCTAATATATATTTATAAACTTGCATTATATGTATTGTTTAACAGAATTTAATAAAGTTAGTTCAAGTTAAAAAGAATACTTTTTTAAATGGATAAAATGTGTAAATACTCATGTTAATCATCCTTTTTTTAATCAGTTTATTTATATCCCAGGGCAACATATCCTAAATTTCAACATAATTTTAATAAGCTAATGCTTAACACAAATTTGTTTTTGTTTTTGTATTTTTTTACATGCAAGCACCCTTAAAATATTGCAGATGTCAAAAACAACTTTTAACTAATGGTTAGAGAACTAGGTTTATTGCTCAAAAGTAACAGGAAAAGAAAAGAAAAGAAAAGAAAAGAAAAGAAAAGAAAAGAAAAGAAAAGAAAAGAAAAAGCATTTTAACTGCTCTGTCACCAGGCCAGCAGAGGGAGCTCTTACCTCTAGGTGATCTGCATTCACTCCCTCTGCTACAACTTCCTGTCTGAGGACTATAAATTCAGTAGCAGGTCACTCACCTGCAGGTTGCATTGTTCGCCTGTTTGATTGTATTAGTGTTGTTTCTGAGTTTCCTTGCGTTTTCCAAGTTGTAGATTCTTTGGTTTGACCATGCCTGTTTTTGGATACTGTGATTGTTTGCTGCCTGACCTGACCACCGCCTGTTTTTGGATTTTGTTGTTGCCTTGCCTCTGATATTCCTGTTTGTCCTGCCTGTTTTGACCATGCCTTCATTTAATAAAAGCCAGCATATGGATCCGCACGCCTCAGACCCCTCATTCATGACAGAATGCAACCTCACACCAGGATCCAGCGGCTTTTCACCTGATCCATGGCCAGGTAGGACCTCGCTAGATCTTTATTGGCCTTCAAGCAAGGCACCAGATCAATTGAGGATTATACTCAAGAATTTCTGGACATGGCTTACCTCTCTGACATACCTGACTGTGTCTAAATCAGCCACTCAAATAACAACTGGTTCGAGAGGATCCACGTGAGTCGGTTATTGAGTTCGGTTTAGTGACTGTGGGGTCAGCTTCACGCGTTGGGTGTTGAGGAGGAAAAGGACACCACATCAACTCCAGTAATGGCGCGCCTTCCCGAGCAGCTGCCCAAGATGGCCGCCGCCATCCCGAGCAGCTGCTGCCCAAGATGGCGCCGCCATCCCCGAGCACGCTGCCCAAGATGGCCGCCGCCATCCCCGAGCCGCTGCTCCAAGATGGCCGCCGCCATCCCGAGCCGCTGCCCAAGATGGCCGCCGCCATCCCCGAGCCGCTGCCCAAGATGGCGCCGCTTTCCCGAGCCGCTGCCCAAGATGGCCGCCGCTTTCCCGAGCCGCTTCACAAGATGGCGCCGCTTCACAAGATGGCCGCCGCTTCACAAGATGGCCGCCGCTTTCCCAAAGCCGCTTCTCAAGATGGCCACCGCTTCTTCCAAGATGGCCGCCGCCTGCCTCGTGTGCCGCTTCCCAAGATGGCCGCCTGCCTCCAGTGCCCGCGCCTGCGTGCGCCTGCCTCCAGTGCCCGCGCCTCGTCGCGCCTGCCTCCAGTGCCCGCGCCTCGCGGCGCCTGCCTCCAGTGCCCGGCGCCTCGTGCGCCTGCCTCAGTGCCCGCGCTGCGGCGCGCCTGCCTCCAGTGCCCGCGCCTCGTGCGCGCGCCTCCAGTGCCCGCGCCGCGCCGCCCCAGTGCCGCGCGCGTGGCGCCGCCTCAGTGCTCGCGCGCCGCGCTATGCCGCCGTCGATCGGCTCCATGGGTTGATGACTGCTACCTCTCCATGGCTCTCCTCCTCCGTCGACTCCACCACGGACCATCATGGCTGGGCTCTGGATCGCCTTCCGCTCCGGACTCCTCCTGTCTTCTCCCTGGCTCCTCCCTCCGTCTCTTCCTCCCTGGTCTCTGTTTGCTGACTCCCTCCCGAACCCCTCCCAAGCTCCCAGTTATGTTTTGTTTTATTTGTTTTGTGGAGCGCCAGGAGTCGCTCCTAGGAGGGGGCTGTGTCACCAGGCCAGCAGAGGGAGCCTTACCTCTGGGTGATCTGCATTCACTCCCTCTGCTACAACTTCCTGTCTGAGGACTATAAATTCAGTAGCAGGTCACTCTCACCTGCAGGTTGCATTGTTCGCCTGTTTGATTGTATTAGTGTTGTTTCCAGTTTCCTTGTGTTTTCCAAGTTGTAGATTCTTTGGTTTTGACCCTGCCTGTCTTTGGAAACTGTGATTGTTTGCTGCCTGACCTGACCACCGCCTGTTTTTGGATTTTGTAGTTGCCTTGCCTCTGATACACCTGTTTGCCCTGTTTGACGCCTGCCTGCTATGACCATGCCTTTCTTCAATAAAAGCTCTGCACATTGATCCGCACGCCTCAGACCCCTCATTCGTGACAGCTCTAGTCTAAGTTTTCTAACTTAAGTAAAGATTAATGTAGTTTACAATTATATTTTTCAGAACTTATACTAAAACTAACCTGTACTAAATGTTAAAAAAGGTTTTCAGTTGCACTGTAACATTAAATTGGTATAATAATTAATAGCTAAAAATTAAAGGAAAATGCACTTAAGAGACATTAGTAGTATTACATTAAAATACTGGCCATTGTTAATAATAAGATACTTAGTAAAAGATGCTATTACACACATATTTAAAATATATCATCTTTACACTGTTACTACATTAATTTGGACGTTCATTGTGAAATTATGACCATATAAATACATTATAATATGCAGTTAATATTTTTTTATTTTAATCTATCAATTCACACACAACTCTGATGTTAACATTTTCTAGATGCTAGTGTTGATAATAGCAGTTAATTTTACTGCTGAATATGCTTTTTAATTTTATAGCCACCAACCCCTTGGTCCTCTTTAAATTTTTATTCGATAATCCAGCCCTCAAATTCAATCTAACTGAATAGCCTGATTTAGAAGTTCTCCTTGAGTGGACTGCGTGGCTTTAGGCTTTGGAAGTTGAAGATACAAAGCTCAGATGCTGAGAGATCTGGGAATCCTTTCGGTGGCCAATCAAGTTTGCAAATCAAATGCTTGTGTTTATTTGATTATTGATTTATGCTCTTCTGGGTTAATCTGTTAGTGGTCTTGGACACAAAAACGGTCTGAGACCAGGTGAAGGTGCGCCAAGAGTGATTTTACAGCTCTTTGTGATGGCATTGCAAGACGCCTTTCATTTGCATTGTCACAACCTGAACCATCATCACAACCCACAGCACTATTTCTATTGGCATACCTTACCAATTCTGTTTTTTTTCCATGATCAGCAAAATAAACAGACAATTAGTTTGTGTTCACAGCAGATCCCCTTTTCTGAGGATCCCAGGATCCTGTTCAGCACACAGACAGCCTGGGTTGTAGGAACAACCAGCAGAAGCACATTTCCTCAGTCTGCCTGAGGGGGCCAGGCAGGCCCCACTTGGACCCCGACTAAGACCAGCTACTACTGCATAGTGATGTGCTGCAAGAGCAACCACACACATTTTCAGAGTGGAGGGTCACAACCTACGGTGCAGATTCTCTGCAAGAAAGAAAGCACTACTGCATCTCGAGCATCTTTGGGGGTTCTCTCTAAAAAAAAAAAAAAAAAAATCAGTGAACAGTCTAGTGATGTTGAAAGTGATGCGTGTTTTCAGTTGTTGTTTGAAGATTGACAGGATCCATCATCCCAGAATAGGGGTGGGGAAATCATTCCTCCAGCTAGGAACAGTGAATAATGATGTTCTGAGAGAGATTTGAGCCTCTGTCATTGCTCAGTTTCAGATCTCAGACTTCTCAAGGGGATGTAGTTTTGTAACAGTGAATAGAAAAGGCAGGTGCTGAGCATGTGGCTGGTATATATGCAAGTATAAGTGTCTTGAACGTTATGAGAGCTGTGGTGGAGCCAGTGCTCTTTGGGCTCATTAAAGACTCAATTGTACTGCTGCATTCAGAACCATTTGTAGAGGTTTGATTGTGCTTGCAGGAAGTCTAGTCAGAAGAGTATTGTCCAGCCTAGAGATGACAAGGGCTTGGAAAAGAAGTTGTGCAGGATGCTCTGTAAGAAAGGGCCAGGAGTCTCATTTATATACATTATGCACGCAGAAAACAGGGCTAAAAAGATGTGTATGCCACTTCCCTGCTTAACATACTTGACAGAAAAATTTGCGCACCTGCATGCAAACTCTGACCCATGCATACATACTTTTTTCCTGTAGTGATATGGGAAGGAATAATAAAGTAAAAACAATGATTTAAGCTCTGTTTTCATGTCAATGTACACATATTTACATTAAATATTACACTCTCATTAATTATATAAAGTCATTACAGAGAAGTTAAATTTAGTGGAATGCCTTAAGCGAGATCATTTTTAGCTTGAACAATGATCAATGATATTTATTAATTAATTACATCAATATAATGGCACACTACTACTGATTTGTGGCCGAACTGTCCAGTATTTGGATTAAATAAGTTTTTGAGCACAACTGTAATTCAAAAGTGTTTGTCAAAGGTTACACCAAGATTTCTGACCAAAGTTGTGTGTGCTTGTGTAAGGAGCTGAATCAAAAACCTGTAATGTAATAGAGATTATCTGAGAGGATATCCAAAAGGAACAAAAAAGGACTTCAAAGAGAATAAGCAACACCACCCCTGTTGTGTTTATGACACCCTCTGTGTTGTTTACTTTTGAAGTCCTTTTTGTTCCTTGGATATCCCTTCTCAGATTAGTATTAATACATATATTACAGAACCTATTCTTGCCTGGCAAAATAAATGCTAATCTTGGTTAACTTATAACATTGTCTGAAATAACTTTTCTAGTAGGTTAGTGACTTCTGAGGCTTTCCGCATTGTTGGTGTGCTAGTGAGTCAGATCAACGATCGATGGATGGAGCCGCCTGGAGATCTTGACTTCTGTCCACCAAACTGGCTTTAGCATGCTATTACTTAGGAGCGCATAAAAAATTTAGTCTTTTTGAGTCTATCGAGGAGATGGCTGCATTAAGGTAAGCGATCTGGCACGGGTAGCCTCTGACTCAAGACCTGACTAGCCCAGATGTGTCGTGAGTCTGTTCTGGCCAAACAAGGTCTCTAAGCGACCCAGACTCCTAACGACGATAAAAAGTCAGAAACTAGGAAATATTATAGTTAATTAATGATCCAAATTTAATCACAACTAGAGGGATCAGTAGTTACATTTTAATAAATATAACTAAAATCACGAAAGATTGAGTCAGATAAAATTATGTATAAGGTTAAGTGCTATAATTGGAAACGCAAAAGATTAATAAATATCAGTGATTTTAAAGGACGAAGAAAGAAAGACAGAAACATTAACCTTCTCTACCAGGGCCTCGGAATTCTGTTCTTCAGGAAAAGGGGGACCCTTACAATTGTAGTGTTAAGGCATTTGAGGTCAAATGAAGAAAGGAGTGGAATGGGAATCAGAAGCATGAGGTTTGTCTAGATGAATTTTGAAAGAGTTTGTGTCCCATCGTTATTTGTTCAGTGACTCCCAAACTATTTGATTAACAAATATTTTTCTCTATAGTGATTGGTTGATTTTATTAAAAGCTCACAAACACTGCTTCAAATCACTACAAAGCGGCAATCTAGTGGCAAAAATTTAATAAGCATTTTTTCAGACCAACATGAAAAGATCAACGAGTGTGCAATATGCTAATGTTTACTTTTGACAACACAAAACAGCTTAGACTGGTTTTGCAGAAACGACTTGTTTAAATGATTCAGAGGTTTGTCTTTTAAGGACAATAACTTCATACACAGGCACTTTTAGATTTAAAACTTCCTCTAACCCTTCATCTAACTGGTAATACTCTACAGGTTGCAATTTATTTTTATATGTTGTCTTCAATTGTTTTCTAATATTCGTCTTATATTTACCTCTCATTTAGTATATGTTATCATTTTTAATTTTAGTTTTAATTTATTTTCTTATGTTCTGGTTTTTGGCTAGCTAAAGTTCACAAAACTGAACATGTATTGTACGGTTTAAATCTGCTTCATGACTACTTTGGCTCTACAATATTTCCTCCATCTTTACTTGCAGGAAAACTCTTCTAAAATTGTATTTTGGAACAGTTCACGTTATTCAGAAGAAATGGGCAACTCAAAATCCAAATTCGGTGAGTCTCTCATTTAAGAAAATCAGATATAACTCATTAAACAGTTCTTCGAAAAATATAATAATGTGTTATAATTATTCTCTCACAGAATTTGATAATCCATGGAGAGATAATACTTTTGGGGTTTGTGATTTTCTTTTTAAAATCATAGTCAGCTGACTTTATTGTTTTACATGTTCTAATACAGTTATTGTACTCTGGCTTTTGTTTAGGAAGGAAAAGAAAGATGCCTTAATGAAAGGAATCAAAATATTGAACCACATAAACAGAGATTTGAAATTCTTGAGGATCTTGCTTGTAGGTCCCTGTGGTTCAGGAAAATCAAGTTTCATAAACCAGTTAATAATGCCTTCTCTAGTTGTGCAGCATAACTAGCTGTGCACAGTCTGATAGCATTGGTGGTACAAGTTTCACAGTTCATGTAAGTTTATGATGTGTGTACTTTATTTAAATTATTTTAATAAATGGGTTTTTTTGCTTCAGCTAATAAATATTTTATTTGTCATAATGTTCTTTTTAATGTAGTACCAACCGCTTGAAATCTAATGTGGAAATCTCCACCTTGCATGTTGTCTTCAATGACGTTATGGGCCTGAAACAGGATCTATGAGGAGGATGCCCTGTGAGGACATCATCAAAGCCATCCATGGCCACGTCGATCTGATTATGTGGAAGGTAAAGTGTTTGAAATACTTCCTAGATAAAAGTCTTCAAACATATTTTTTACAATCGTATATCTTTGTGGTTTTGTAAATCTTAGTTTAATCCAGGAAACCTGTATCTTTGGTGGGATGAACATTACATTGAAAATCCCAACCATCTCTGATCAGGCCTTCTGTCTAGTGTACGTTTTGCAAAGCTGATAGAATCCAATTTGAAAATGACAGTGTTTTAGAAAAGATGAGGGATATTCGAATGCAAGTCAGATCTTTAGTAAGACTAATATATGTTGCTCTTACTTTTAATGGATTCTACAATCTATAATGTAACGCCTCTGACATAGCAGTTTACCATTGATCATACAGTTTCATATAATAATACAATAATATATTATATTTTTAATATAACAATACATAATAAAAGTTAATATTACAATATTTAATTTAAGCTTATAATAAGCTTATGAGTGCTTAAAAATGAAATTAAATGTATGTAGATGTGATGTCCAAATCGTTGAATAAAATGTAACTCTTTGCGCATATTGCAGGCTGCCAGTTACAGATCATTATCTTGTCAAATGTGGATGAAGTATGTCCATTGGTAAAAAAGTGATTTAAAGAAGAGTCTATACAAGCAAAAAATCAAAGAAAGGGTAGATATTAAGCATTCTTATAATTACAAGTCTCAGGCTGCATATTTTGTTTTATTTAAGTTTGAACTTGACCTTTTGATTCTTTGGTTCTTCTACTAGATGATATGGTGCAAAAATAAACTGGAGTATTTCAATGTGTCACATCTTTCCAGTGAAGAAACCACAAATGAGGAAATTCGAAACTAATGATGACATGGATGTTCTGATTTTACAGGCATCAACTCAAATGATACAGCTGGCTAATGATAACATGAAGAAACGCTTGTCTCAACAGACATAGTTTTCAAGCACAAATCTCTGCTAGCCTCATCTCTGCTGATTTAAACTATTTGGATGATTTTTATTAAAACACAATAGTCAAATATTTTTAAATACTACAGTTTTAAAATCATTAAATATAGCCAAGAGACTTAGGTTTTATTAAACTGTTAAAACAGATTGATTGAAAATTATTTTAAAGGCAATGATATGATTCAATAAACAATGTTATGTACAAACCTGTCCTGAGAGTATTCTTTCCTGTGGATTAGTATGTTCTAATGACAGAAGCCTGCTAAAGGTGCACAATATTAGATCTTGCTGAAACTGCACGTTACTATTGTAAAATATTTTAATGAGAATATGATCATGCAGTACTTTATTTTTGTTAGTTAGAAAAGTTTATAGATTTGCATTTGAAAGAGAGGCACATAGCAAATAAGCTGTAAAAAGGAAATTTATAGAAATAAAAACCTTGATGATCGGACTAAGGTGAACTCAAACACACAGGACTTAAACATACAACGTGAAATACTTAATAAATAAGACACAGCTGAACACAATGACAATTAATTCAAAAGAGTCCATTTGTGACAACATTAAACTGAATATATATACAGTGGGTACAGAAAGTATTCAGACCTCTTAAGTTTTTCTACACTTTGTTATATTGCAGCCATTTACAAAAATCATTTAAGTTCATTCTTCTTCCACAATGTACACACAGCACCTTATATTGACAGATAAACACAGATTTGCTGGGATATTTTGCAGATTAATTAAAAATGTAAATATCACATGGTCTTATATTCAGACTGGTGTGACACTCATCGCTGTTGTTGCTATTATTATTATCAGACAAACCTAAATCTGGTTTCTTGATTAGAAGTCGTGGTCACTTTATTTTAAAGGAAAATTAATGGTCAGGTTTGCATAACTCATCACTTACTAGGAGCGAAAACTGTCTTCAAACAGAAATAAATAAATACATTTGATATATATCATGATAATTATCGATATGGACTGATTGACGAAAAAATATTGTAATAATTTTTTTAATATCTTGCCAACCCTTAACACAGCATTAGAAACACTCAAAGGAAATTTGTATGTGTGTGTGTGAGCAAACATATATGTATTTGTTTTTCAATTGTAATATAATGCCATATATGGAGTGAGTTAGTGCAAAGAGCCCACCTTGTTAGCAGTGGCTATTTATGTTAATCTGCCCACCAACATGCAAATTTGATAGTCAGCATTACAAAAGATAGTTACTTGTTATTAGTTCCAGTGGTGCAGATGGTGAAACTCATACTATTAGTATTCTACCTTTTTAAATGTTAAAATCATATTGTGTAAAAGCATTTATTTTTAAGAATTAAGTGAAGGAAAAAGTTGGAAAATAAAATATCTGTAGAATTAGGGTAGGTGTAGGGAGGGCTTTATTGTCCTGTGTAATGGTACAACCATGGTAATTCTATTTAATAATTTGTAACAGTATCAGGGTCTACCCATCGGCTAGAATCTGGTGGCTGGTGAAGGCTGTATGCGTAGACTTCTTTTCTGGCGCTTCTGCAAAACTAAACTTATATTTATTAATCTATTTATTTGGTTTAGTACTGCTCATTGGACCTTATATAATTTGATCTGAGTCCAATTTCTGTGATTCTGACTATATTCATTTTAATGTTACTGCTGATCCCTTAGCTAAGTGTATTGAATTTGACTACATTAATTGTTATACATTTTAGTTTCGACTTATTGTTTGTTGTGGAGTCTGGGTCACGAGAGATCTTGTTTGGCAGAACAGACTCATTTACACATCTGGGCTAGAACGAAATCTTAGTCAGAGGCTGTTCTCCGTGAGATCGCTTACTCCTAATGCAAGCCATCTCCTCAGTAGACTCAAAAAGAGTGAGCACTTTATGCTGCCTCAAGTATATAGCATGCTAAGCCAGTTTGGTGGATAGAAGCTGAAGATCTCAAAATTGTGCCTCTGTCATCATTCCATTAACTGGCTGATCAATCAATCAATCAATCATTTTTATTTATATAGCACTTTTTAATAAACACAGGTTGTATCAAAGCACTGTACAGCATAATGTAGAAGAGTACAAATGACAGGGATGTATAATGACGAGAGTGACTAATTTCTTACAACAAGAGGACGGCCCTTAATCAATTCAACGTTAAATCACTAGAAGCTAAGTGTCCCTAAATTCAAGCAAGCCAGAGGCTTATGAGCGTTGATGGGAAACAAAACCCCATGCATACAGAATGGAGAAAAAAACTCTGGGAGAAACTAGACAGTGCCAGCTGGGCTCTCTCTGACCGGACGCCCAGCACTTCAACTTCCCAGTTCAATTCTTAAACGAGCTGTGTTTGATTGTGTAAATGATTTGATGTGTAAATGTAAGCTGTAAAAATCAGATCTGTGATCTGGTCCAATGGGCTCATCTAGGTTTTCTAGTTTCTAAATGAATAGTAATCTCTAAAAGGACTCACCATCTAGTCTGGATACAAATCAGAAAACAGATTGAGAAAGAGACAGACGCACATGAAGTTTAGGGATGTTATTTCTTTTATGTGATGTCGTCAAGTACATCGATTTTAGGAGTAGTGTTCCTAGTTCCAGCAATCTCAAGTAATGCAGCCTAAAAACTTTTTAACGGATTTAGCCAATAAAAGTGTTGGTGTGTTATGTGTAAAAAGATGGTCTTAAAAAGATGTGTCTTTAATCTAGATTTAAAATTGGCAGAGTGTGTCTGCTTCATGAATAGAGTTAGGTAGGGATTGTTCCAGAGTTTGAGCTTGGGATAGGAAAAGGTACATTTATGTGGTAATTTCACAGGATTTGAAAAATCTATCCGATGATTGATCTGACTCACTCTTAGCACGCCAACACAATGCGGCAAACTCAGAAGTTACCAACCTATTAGAAAAAGTTGGCTCAGATAATATTATAAGTTAACTAAGATTTCCATTTTTATTATGCCAGGCAGTACTCATTTCCACCTCATGAAATTTCATTACATTTATACAACTGATCAGCAAAGTAAAACATACAAAAATAAAGAAAGCAAACAAAAACAAACAAAACAGGATAAAGACAAACTATAAAAGTATCATTTAAAGGTCACTGTGACCTGGCAAATGAAGACATACAGAAGTTAAAAGGGAAGATTCATTCACAGAAAGCTCCTTGGAGTGGTTTGGCCCACTTCTTTGGGGGAACACCTAGACTGATCAAAGAATCAAACATTTAGCACTCCAAATGTGAAAACTTCCCCAAATCCATATCTCCCAGGCTCATCCTTGGAGCAAAGATACAAATGGTTATCAAAATGGTCTCTTATTGGGGTACATGCTCACCAGAGACCAGAAACCCTTTCTACCTAGTCACACTCTCAACCATTTACATTAGCCTCCCATCTGCATCTGTCACACTCAAGGGGAAGGAGAGGCTACTCAAACAGGAACCAAAAACATGAGGGGAAAGGGAGCAAAACCAAATTGGAGCTGCTATATTGTTTTTACGCTTTCCCCGTAGATCTTCTCGGCAAGATGTGAAAGAGAGTTTGATTTACTTTACTGTAGACTGGAACTCTGTTTGGTGAAATCTATCCTTGCAACAATCATTGACGTGCCTCACTTTGAGCCAAGGGAAGGTGGTGGGGTCTGGTAAGTTCCTATATGGGAAAAATTGCTGCACTCTAATCTTTAAATTGTGTTCTAAACAACTTCCTACATGTTACCTGTGTGATGTAAGAATATATGTTGTGCCAAATTTAGGTTTAAAGGTATCAGCCTAGCTTATACAGGCATGCTGTAGTACTCCAGAAGGGAGTAAATAAAAGAGCCTAATCTCCATTGAGAACTATAAAAATGCAGATAAATGGCGAGAAATTGACTGCTTTGATTGATACCGGCAGCAGTGATGTGACTCTGGGTGAGAAGAGAATTTATCTCCACCATCTTTAATTGGTTCAGGGCAGACTACCTATTTGCCGTGGTGCACGGGGATAAGAAATTGCGCTTACCTCACTACTCAGTGCTTGGTGTAAAGATAGGGACCTGACTTATCTCGTGGAGGTGGGGGTGACTGATAACTTGTCTTTCCCCTGTGGATTCTGGGTCAGGATATACTCAGCATTGTAGGGAGTTGTTGCGCATAGCAAAGGCAGTGACAGGGATGGTAATTCTATAAAACTGAAACTAGTCAGAGGAGATTTGGGCACACACTTTGGCTTCCTTTTTTCAATGAGGAGATTGAGGCTGGAGTGCCGGAGAGGAGAGACTAAAAGGGAAGTTACATCTGGGCTTGACCTGATACTCCTGGGCTGGCTACCCAAGAATAAGACACCATTGCAAGAATCAGCATTTTTTCTGGCCTGGTTTGAAACTATTAGATGTGGCCTCAGTTTTGTAAAGCTGTCTCTGTCTGTCAAAAAGGTTTCCCTCAAGTATCCGCTAAAAAGTAACCCATTATAACCGCTTCCTTATTGGTACTCCATTTGAAAGACTTGGTAGGGGTCCTTTCCTGAAGAATGCAACCAGAGGCCCTTGTCGAAGGTTAACGCGCATTCAGTCTTTTCTCTCATAAGAGTATTACTTTACTTATTATATACTTATATTTATTTAATCTTTACATTCCAATTCTTTAATGTAACTGCTGATCCCTTTGATACAACCTTTCCTACAAAACACTGTTCTATCAAGTTCTTAATCTTTTCCATAATATGGGAAGTGGTTACTGTGAAATTGAGACCTGATTTACTTACAATCGCATTGATACCTTCTAAAATGAGATTAAATATAAAATTGAGGTTCATGAAGATACATAACATATGGGGGCATTATTCTAGTGAATCTTAAGCCAATCCCTTTGGGCAGCATGAGGGTAGTCAGTAAAAGTAGAGGTGGAAGGTAAAAGGCAAAACAACAAAAGAGAGAGAATGTTGATTGCCTCTTTTTAAGTCCTTTGTTCCTTTTGTTGGAGGAAAACGGGATGCTTCAATTTTTTGTAAGTTTGGTTTTGTTTATTTGAGAGTGATACTTTTTGTATTGTAAAATACATTGGGATGTGTTACTGATTTATCAAGAAGAAGAGACTACATAGAATATTGTATTTCTTTTTATTTGATAAGTATTAATAAGATAATATGCAGTACACATGGCATTGTATCTCACTTTATTGAATAGTGTAGAAAGAAAGACTTACCAGCATTGGGTGTGTAAAAGTAGTTTATTGAGAAAAGAGCATTAGGTATGAGTATATGGTATTTAGTTGGAAGTATAGTCAGATAAAAATATGCATTAGTAAGAACTTCGAAGAATAGAATGGGTTACTGGTTGGAGTGCTGAGTTCTCGGGATGATGAGGAGGATATCTTAGGAAAGATCTTCTTAGTAAAGAGTTAGTAACTGATAAGATGGCTGTGTTTTTATAGTGAGCTTCTCGGAAAGGGAGGTTCCAGCTGCTCGGGACTTTCCCAAAAAGTGTGGATTTGCACACCAGAAGTCTAGAGCAGGAGGGCTGCACCTTAGAAGTAAACCGTGAAGATAAAGCTAACCCTCGCGACACACTTCCTCCGATGCCAGACAGCCTCACACGATGCCCTCAGAACGCATTTGAGCTTGCAAATTATAGAACTTGTTTTTATTTCTATTTTATATTAGTGTTTTATTTGTAATGTATTTAACCTATATATAATAAAACTATATCTTTTATTATAACCAATACGTCACTTCACAAAGACTCTGATTTCAAGATCTGATGAAGAACAGCATCTTTACGGAGAAGTCTTCTGTGACCTATCTTGTGAGTATGATTAAATGCTTTATTAGAGATGTGGACAGACTTATTTGATTTCTTTAATTTTCATCTGAGTGATAAATCTGGAATGAGTGTAGAAGGTGCAAGAGATTTATACACTAGCAAAACACTTGGATATCCTTCAGATTAGTCTTATTGCATTACAGGTTTTTGATTTCACTCTCTTACACTAGGACTCTTGTCCCCTGTCCTCTTCCCTCGGCAAAAAAAGTATACTGTGAGGTACTCTAACGAAAAGTGGCTCCAAAAAAAGTCTACTAAAGTTTTTGAATTTTACTCTAAAGCCTAACTGGCAGATCAATACAGGCCAAGCTTAATCCACAAAGCTAGCTGCCACCAGGTTAAATGCCAACTAGGTAATACAACATTCCAGAAAGAGTACAACCTTGTCTAATACTCTGTGACTTTGTAAAAGGACTACCATTAATTTTCAGTGCATACTCTCAACGTCTCGATACACAAAACTTTATCATGTGAATAAAACCAGAGCTAAAAAAACCTGTGCAAACTAGAAGAGTTTCTGAGAGACAGTATCTAGAATTAGGTAAAATATTATCAAATATTGTCATCTCTGCTTTGCTCTGAAAACGAGTAGAGGACTGTCAAAGCTCCCTCTACTCTGATGCCCAACAAACTATCTAACCCTTTTTAGCCTTGTACATCTTAATATGTCCATAATCTCCTGGGTAGATTCTACTTTTAGATTCTGAAGATGCAAAAATTTCTAATCTCCAAGGTTCTCATTGACTGGGAAACATCTTATAGATACATTGAGCGTATACTGACGTGCACAGTTGCTGTGTATCTCTTTTTTCCCATGGTATCCCACCCACATTGCTGCAAAGAACTGAAAATTGTTCTTCCTAGAACGGAACTGTTTCAAAAAAAAAAAAATAAGTTATCTCGGTACGCTGGAAGTATTAAAAATGCCAATAAACCAGACTTTATATTACCTAAAAAACCCAAATCACGTAATTACAAGGACTGGCTGCAAAACCATAGGGCAGAACTAATCAATCATTTTTATTTATATAGTGCTTTTTAATAAATACAGGCTGTAATTCAAAGCACTGTAAGGTATAATGTAGAAGAGTACAATGACAGTGGATGTATATAAATGATGTAAGAGTGACTGAGTTTGTTATTTAAATGCAGATACGTATCCCTGTAATCAATTCAACCATAATCTACTAGAAGTTGGCGTCTCTCTGACCGACTCCCAGCACTTAACTTCCAGTCTACTTTTAAACGAGCTGCCAGAAAGGGGAGAGGACTTAGTGTGTGTATGTGTGTGTGTGTGCATCAGGATCTGTGATCTGTCCACAGAACGCATCTAGGTGTTCTGGGTCTCTGATGAACATAATCTCTCTACTTGTTGATCCACCATCTAGTCTGGATACAAAACTGTGAAACAGATTAAGAAAGAAACAGGATCAATATTAGTGTAGATGCTTATTCTTTTATGATGTCACAAGTACATCGTATTTTAGGAGTAGTGTCTCTGGTTCCAAAGGAATTCAAGTGAGAGATAGTGGATAAATCATAAATCAAGATGTTTCTCTGTAAGATATAGATTAAAAATTCATTAATTAAATTAATTTTGATTAGTAACTAATGGAAGTGGTAATGTTTATTACCACTTATTAGAAGCAGAAGATAAAAAAAAATCATATTAACTCATACTTTAATTTAAAGCAAATGGGTACAAATTAAATGGACTCAAAACTATTTCTTACTTCCATCTATTTGGGCTGGATAATAATGTATCACAGGGATGTATCATATTGTATTATATTTCTAATTGCGATAAATTGTTTATGCTGGAAGTTGTTCTAAGATGGATACAGCAGCAATGTGTCACTGCAAGTGTCTGCTCACTTTGCAGGTCTTAGATGTTAGTTTGATCTTCTCTCTGAAACAGCTGACGGTGATTGACAAAGTCCCACTTACAGACAGATACTTCATCTGACAGAGAATCAGCAACACAAACCGAGAAAGGATCATCACATGTGCAGGTGTTTTGTGTGAATTTCCAAGTGATCCTTTGATCCAAAGTGCCAAAGTTTGTGTGATAATCTGTGTATCACTTTCCATCCCATATTAAGTAAATAGATAGAATAGAAATGCATATTGATATAAAAAAAATCCTAAAATGGTACGTTAATATCAAGGTGACATCAGGTGGATAAGAATCAAAACTCATACATACTAGAAAAATCTAGTCTCATTCCAGCAAAGAGAGCTATAGAATGTCCACCTTTTTAATGTTAAAAAAGGAGCTGAGAGTAAACAAGATTTTAGGCAATATATTTTGTCTCTTTGTTAACACTGACAAATCAGCTCATTAGAAGAGTAGTTTTTGCATGAACTGGTGTTTGATCGACATGGTGCCTGGCACAGTGTTCATTGCTCCTTTACCCTGGAGCAGGGTAAATGCACTCAAATGCACTTTGAATGGAACGTGCAAGTTTGCTTCTGGGAATCAAGTGGCGGAATATCCGTGATGGGATTGAGAATCGCTTATATTTATACTTGCAAAAACTTGACTTTCTAGTTTAGATTCTTTTTCTTGTTTTGATACATGAAAATCTAGAAATTCTGTAAATTAAGGAATTGGTTCTAGTTTTCAGAAAATCTAGTCTTTCTTGTTTAGTAACAAGTAAATATCTGCCAATGGGTAAGAAATTCAAACTTATTTAGTACAATTTCATTGACAGATCATTTTGATCGTTTCAAGGAAAACTTTATTTTGACTTTGCTTTTTCTAAAATTTTTAATTGGACTTTTAAATTTAGGCTAAAAACTCAAAAGTGAAAATGTCGAATGTTTTTTTGCAGTGGTAGGTAACATTTCTAATTGAAGACTGATCACATATCAACTGTATACTAATTTGAGGACACAAAAAAGATACTCCCATTTCCTCTGTCAAAACAAACGATGCAAACATACAGATATCTCAAGACGCCCACAGAGTGGAGGTGCAGGAAACTACCTTCCCATTTGTCTCTTAGTGAAAAACATCTTTCCTTCTACTCAGCTTGCTACATGAAAACGCTAATGCGTATGCGGAATTCAATAGCCTGCCTAGTATCATTCGAAAGGATTGGGTACATACTAGGCTCATTTCTACATAGAAGTAAAGTTAATAGTAACAAAGATTTGAATATTTCTTAGATATTTTACTTCCATTGCAAATGGGTATGCCTTCCGTGCAAAGGTCATTCATGTAAATTACCCTGGGCGTTCCTATCACTGAGTCTGACACTCGGGTTAATGTAAATCTATTTGTGTGATGTTTCTATCTGGTTTGCATTTAAAGGGAATGTAGCAAGCGTCGGGTGGTGATCTCTGTAACTAGAATGCCGAGTAAGAAAATGTTTCTGCACTTCATACCATGTATTTCTGCCAAGTTAGGGTATACTACTTTATCGTTAGTTTATTCCTCTGAGAATCCTGATGTTGTGTATAAATACGATAAAGCTTGAACTCAGCATAATACATAATGTATCTGACTGATAATAAAATTGCCATACATTTGGTCTCATATATTGTTTCACTCTTTGCAATTATTGACTTAGTAAATTAGAATGTATCCCTGTTAGCAACATGCACCTTCCTAAATGAACGAGTGAATATTGTAAAGAGTTAATTAGAGTAAATTCAAATATCAAAATACTAATTAGAAATAGACAACCAACTAATTTGGATTTGAAATCATAACTCTAGGTCATAATGAAATGGAGTCAGATTAATCAATAAAATGGAGTCAAATTATACTGTAATCTCAAATAATGTGGGAAAAAACTAGTTACATAAAAATTTTTTTTAAGTTTTGGAAATTTCCAACTTTGGCGGCAGAAAGTTTGTTGTAATTTGAAAATACAAATACTTAAAAATAACGGGGTTGATAGCAAATAACTTTTTTTATTTCTACTAACTTTAAACATTGGTCACCCATACATTTTTGATATAATTTTTTTATTACTTTTAGCCTTGAGTTTCATAAAATGAAATTACCTAAATTGTATTACCTTTATAAATGTGTTTTTGTATCTGTAATTTGCCAAACAAATAATACAATTTCTGACATTTATTTTAAATGCCTAACAAGCATTTCAGCTTCAATATCAAATACTATAATATCAATATCAAATACATCTATTAATAATATATAAGGGAATGGCTATTAATAATACATTTTTTGTAAATGGCATCATGGTGGAAACATCCCTATAGATTTGTAGATACTGGTTTAAAGTAAATACTGATTTGATTTTCTTATAGTTGCATAAGATGGTTTAAATTGTTTTAGATCATTGTTTGATAGTGACTTACAATCTTTTGTGGTTCTGATGCATTGCTCTGAGACTCTACAACTCTCTTTGGAAGTTTCTGAGGGGCTGTAGTAATAATAGTGTTTTGACTTAAAAATAGTAATATTTGTATTATCCTATTTCATATGATCAAGTATATTTGAAAGACGAAACTTTTATGTACTGAATTTAGCCTTTGATTGCTAGGTTTTTAAAACATAATTACAATTTTTCTGTGTGTTTAACACAAAAATTCAAAACAAGAATAATATTAAGTGACAAAGGTGTATATATGTTTGTTTTGACATCTTTTTATATTTTGCATGCAGTGCTTCATTTTGGTAATAAATGCTGGTTTTAATCTTTTGCTTATAAAGAATGTGCTGATATAATATGTCATGAACATGTCCTGAATTGCATTACACTGTGAAATTCATGATAAAACAACATGTTATCATTCCAGTGCATGATTCCAGTTTACATTTTAACTGCTTCTAATTAAGACTAACTTACAACTAATCTAAAGAAATCTGCAAAGGTATGCTGTGTACTTTTGTCTACAGTTAATTGGAAGTTAAGTATTAACTTTGGGATGTCTACAAGAGTAAATAAGTAGTCTGTGTCTATATGTGTGTGTGTGTGTGTGTTTTCAGTATATATATGACTGTAATGAATTTATTATTTAATTTTTCTGGGTGTCTGTTTAATACATACATGTACGCAGTGCAAATTCCACATCCATGTTTCCATGTTTCTGTGTTACAGGAAATAGGAATTAAGTAAGTTAAATCTTGTCATTAAGCCCCCAGAACACACAACATGAGCATTTGTACACACTGCATTTCAGCGAAACATTTATACTATCTATAAATGTTAAGTAAATAAATGTGAAATCAAGTTATTTTATTTTATTTTTCTAGCCAATTTTGTTGGTATGACTTGCAAATAAAGGTTCTGCTACAGTCAAGTAACTATGCAGGAAATAATATGTAGTCCAACAGATCAAATACAACTGCACACTTATGTGACTGGGGAAAATTCATATAGATTTAATGTAGTAAGAAAGCCAGGTTTGACATGAAATATATTTTACTTAAAATTAACGATGATTAACAAAAGAAAAAAATGTGCTGAGTTTTAGTTTATTATTGCAGTAATAAAAGAAATGAGACAACAGAAAAATAGTTTTCTTTATTTCAAGGGAAAGCATTGTGGTTTTGATTATATTACAGTTGTATTTATTCTTGCAAAGGATTGCCAGTTTTTATTATTATACAATAAATAACATTTGTATCCATATATGTCGCAAATAGATGGACATTTGTTGCCTGACCTCAAAATGAAAAATTGTGTTGTAAATCACTTAACAACTCCTGAAAACTCAGTCTATTCTCAGAAATCTAAATTTCAGATATTTTGATGAA